>NC_090837.1:96041269-96153769 GCF_028021215.1 Eschrichtius robustus
TTACATTGTTTATCATGAGCATACTATAGTACCTTGTTCATTAGATTCTTTTTATTTGATGAAATTTGTATCTGTTGAAATGATTTTAACCAGTGCTCAGTTACTGACTTTTAAGTGTCACTAGCGGTGACTGAAATTAAGTCATTGCATTGCAGTGGTTGTGAAGTCTTGATAATTCAAGGAATCATTCCAATGTTGAGCATTTGTACTTTAAAAAAGAAATTGGTAGTAGACGTACCATTAGATCATTGAGATTGAAGGGATTTTTGCGGAAGTATAAAGTACAGGACACATTTTAAATTTCTTGTCCCTCAAGAACGGCATTATTATTTACCAGTAGGTGCAGTTAGCGCCCTAAGGCTTTCCGCTAATCTGACCATGTGGTGAGTATGGCAGCAGCTCTGGTGTTTAGACAGAATTAGTATTTTAAATGGCCTCTCTCTAACAGGAAAAACAAAGGCCATGTTTTGGCCCTTGTTTTTGTGTTTTTTTGTCTGTTTTGTTTTCATTTCTTTGAAAATTCTTTCAGTGCCAAACTGAGTAAAATATAGTACAAAAGCTGTGATTATATATCCAGCTTATAATTTGGTAACTAAAGGTACTTGCTGGGTAATTTCACTTAAAACTTTGGAATTTGCATAGCTATGTGACTTAAGAATGTAAGGCTTGGGGAAGGTAGGTTAATAGACCCAGAAAATCTCTCAGTGATAGAAAGCTATTTATACATAGAAAGTTATATTAAAAATAACGTATTAAACTACTAAATCATATATCTTTACAGGTTTGAGATTGTGAGGCTGATACAAGAAATTAAATTTTATCTTACTGCATCTAGGATTGTTCATTTCTCTGGTCCACTAAATTAAGCACAAAGAATACTGGTTTCTTAAGAGAGAAACATGATATTAAACATTTGCTTTAACTGTTCATCTCCAGTAGATGGCTACAGTTCACTACCAAATGGAACTTATAATAGATTTTTTACAGTAACTAAATCAGAAGATGAAGGTTGAATGACTATAAATGAGTTGCCCTGTACATTTTTCTTATTTCATGTGCTTAGTCATCTAGTGTTGTTATTTTTTTAAAGAACGTCTTTTTAAAATGATTGAAAAGTGGTATTTTCACCTTTTCCTCTTTGAGCAATGTATAGTAATGCCATTATTTATTTTCTTTAATCACAAATTATTTACTTTTAAAATTCTATATTACGTGAGGAATACTAGTAATTATTGAATTATGTAAAAAAATGATAACTATTGTAAGAATCCTTATAAATTCCATAAGTTATTGCTTCCCCAAATTCAATCATTTTATTTTTTAATTTATTTTAGCTTCTAAATTGAAGCACTTGAGTCATTTATCACTTGTATTGTCTAATTACTGGCTTTCACTAAGTATTATTTCAAATGTAATACACACAAACATATGTACGTATTTTTAAAAAAATATGCTTTTTGTTAATCTGGATCCGCACCTAAATATTTTAAACGTAATTTAATCAAGCTAAAATAATATAACTACAAGCTTACTATTTAGAGAAATATTTATTAGCTTGTAAAGTACTTAAAATCTGCATTACAATTGGACATGTCTCTGTCCACTAGGCTGTAGAAATAGCTTGTAAGCATATCACTGAGATGATAAGTATCGTTATTGACCTTTCACCCTCATCCATAAATAGAACTGCGACATCTGAGTAAATGAGTCTGAATTTATTGTTTGGGGGGGGGGGTTTCAAGTGCAACAAAAATGTGGAAAAGACTGGGCTTTCCCCCCCACCCCAGGCCTACCGCCTGATTCATCCGTCTCCCTTCACTGAATGTTTGTTTTTCTTTGAGTTGTGTGTGTGTGTGTGTGTGTGTGTGTGTGTGTGTGTGTGTGTGCATGTGCGTGCACATACGTAATATCAATGTGATTTTATGTCCTGCAGGTTGGTTGAACCAAGCAGTTCAAGGTTTAGCTTTTTGTTTTAATTTTACACATGAAAGTATGGGTTTCATGTGATACTCTGAGATTGCAATTTTAGATCCTTTTTTTTAATCAATTGCCAATTTATATGGTTGGGCTACAACTATTTAATCTATTATTAATAAGCATTTTGCTCAACTATACAAATTATAAAAATAATGCCAAGGTTCTAGGAGAATTTTTTTTTCACGTTTAGAGTTTATATATAAATTTTACATTCTCCCTTGAAGACAAATGAATTATTTTTGTATTTTTTCATTGATGCTTATGTATATATTTATCATTATAATAGGAGCCAATTAAGAAATGGGCCACAATAGTAACTAATTAAAAGAAATTTCATTCACACATTTTGTTAAGGGATAGCTGGAATAGTCAGATAAGTCTTTGTGATTCAAAAGGACTTAAATTTCACAACTTCAGTTAGGTTACTTTACATAAAAATAACGGATTTTTCCAAGACACTTAACATTTATATAAATGTGAGGGGTTTTTTTGTATGCGGTCCATTTTTTATGGATGTGTGTTAGTGTTCATGTGCCTACATACATCTGCACACATACATGAACAATCCTTTATTTGTTAAAGACCTTAAAAGGACAAAGGATATTTGACCCCGCCCTGAGACCATGTAATGTAAGTTTACAAAAGGATCGAGGAACACAGATTTTAATCATGCAAACAATATTAGTCCTGTCCCCTCTGGTGTTTCGAACCTGGACATACTGATTGTATACTTTGATTCCTAAACCGTGGAGATGTATCAGATGCCCTCGGGAGCACCTGGCCAAGCGCAGAACATTTCACTGATTACAAGGGTAGTGCCTAGAGGGCAATTAAGGGACAGGGCAAGAGATAGACAGTAATGAGTCCCGGTAGCACCTTAATGAACCTCAGAAAGGGAAGCAGAGAGTTAGGTAGACTCGTGGCTCAAGAGAGAAATGTTGAGTAATGTGGAGATTATTTACCAAGAATATTATTTCTGTATTTCTATATATATATAATCAGAGGCAGATTTTTAAATCCTGCCACTAAATGTATCTAATATACTCTTTTAGATTGTTAATAATTTGAATTTTATTAATAAAACCTGTTGTTATTTTCTTATATTGCTTTTTAGTGTGCTGAAGTTTGAATTAAATTATATACTTGTTTTGAATGTACTATTTTAGTACATAATTTTCCTCACAATTGAGTTTGTAGTGCATTCTTCTTTTACCTGATATACAGTAATTTTATTCAGGTGTTGAACTAGCTTTTTTTATTTATCTGTGTAGACTTCCTGTTTGCTTATTCATTGTATTTCCTGAGTTGTTAATATCCACAGTGAAAAGCCGACTTTTCTCGATTAGTTCAAGCCTGTGAAAGCTGTAAAATTGAGAGTAATCTCTGAAAACATGTCTTTTTTGTGTAATTATATAAAAAGGATTATAACAGAATTTTGTATAGTGTATGTGATTCATACAAGAGCATTGGATTGATTTAAAATCCAGTTTATTCCACTATTTCTGACTTGTATTTGTTGCTTAAAAAACACATTAGTAGCATAATACAGATACATTTCTGTGTGATTTCCTATTTGTCCATTTGCACTATCGTAGGCCAAAAAAAAAAAAAAGAGAGAGAGAGAGAGAGAGAGAGAGAGTGAAAGGGAAAGCTGCTGTGAGCATGAGATTTGGTGCGGTAAACCTAGTTACTTATTAAGCACGGTCTCCTGCAGCTGTGATGCTGTACACAGGTATTAATATATGGGTTCTCCTACCTCATTGGTGTTTGCTGTGGGATATGTTCAAATGTACAGCTGAGCGAGAACTGCTGGGCTCCAGAGTGTTCACCTCCAGAGCACTTGGCTCTTGGCTTCCTGTGGTCGGCATTGTGTGAATCACTGCTCCTCCACCACCCCGCAGCAGTCCTGCCCTTGCTCTGAGAATACTGTCCACAGCCTGCTGGGGAGAGTCTGCAGTGCTGTTTCTTGCTTGACCACTAGGGGGAGGCAAGGGGGTGTCCCTACAATTCCCCCTCACCTCTCCCTCTTCCTCCCCCGGTCTCAGCCTGGGTCTCCCTCCCCACCCCCCATCCTTTCTCTTCTTGCCCTTCTTTTCTCTTTCCCTTCCCTTTCCTTTCCTTTTCTTCCTCTTCTTTGTATGTAGAACTGAAGATATTACCGTAACCTTACGTCCCGAACATCGCTGCAATATAAACGGCAGTTTGTCTTTATATTTTTTAAGTTGTTTAGTAGATGTCCTATATTTTTCCTAACTGCTATTTACATACCTAGAGGATGACAAGATTTTACAGCTTTAATGAGTAAAGAACTCTTAGAAAAATGTTACTACCTAGATGAATATTGAATTAAGTTTAAAACAATATAAAGGAAAAATGTGATATATAAAATATCCAGTATGATTATTAGGAATGATGTGTGTAAAAGTAGCCATAAAATAATTATTTAGAAACTATTTCAACCTACTTTTGTTTTAATTAGAATAACTCTGACATTGTGAGTATTTCTGAATTGTGTCTTTCTAATTCAAATTCCTTTAGGAGTGGCTGACTTGGGTATACGTTACATGATAACTTGCTTGGAATGTTCTCCTTAAAACAGGTAGACATTTATCCAACTATGATAGTCATTAAGCTTGATCTTAACATCCGTAAATAAACATTTTAGCTTTATCTAAAGAATAACTATTAATATAAATTTTAGTAGGAATTGAAAACATCATGTATATATGTGCTTTAAATTGTGTAGTTATATTATACATATAATATGTTTCACATTATTTTTATATCCATCTGGGGAAATTTGAGCACATGTTAATTTTTCTCCCCAGATTTGCATTCTGTGGGTATTTAAAGATCACAGATTTTTGAAATAGCTAGAGAATGTAATACTCATATGTTTTGGGCCTTATTTCTGATTTTATAATACATAATTTTTTTTTTTATTTTTTAAAGATTGGATTTTAATGATTTTAATTTTATCCTTGAGAATTCTTTTGTGTTTTATAAAATCAACCCATTTCATTGTTCATTGAAAATGCTTAATGAACTCTGCTTAATATGCAGAGTTGATTAAGCACCATGTAGAATGTTAGTTATTACAGAATAAATGCATGTAAAAATGTAGGTTTGTTTGTGAAATTGAGAAAAAAATTGTGAAATAAAAAGGATATGTTTTGTCTTTTAGTTAATTTTGAAATTGACTACCGTTAACATTAGTTTTACTTAGCTAAAATTTATGGCTATATTTGTACATGTCTGAATGTTTATTGTAAGAAGTTTATTTGTATAATTGAATGGTAAAATCATCATTAACATTATCTTGAGAATGGTTCCAGAGCTATGGTTCACGGTTGTGTTTGAGAAACAAATAGATAAAACATTTGTGAATCTATTAATGATGATATTTCTTGATGGCTTTCATAAGAAAGCACATAATTTGTGATGACCTCAATAAAAAAAACACGACAGCAAAACTTTTTGAGTTAGCGGCAAAGTAAATGGGGCAGGTTTTGCATTTTGAACAGAAATGTTATGAACTGTGATTGAATTTGTCGTGAAAGTGTGTCAGTATTAATAAAAGTATTTAGGTACAAGTTTGCTGGGCTTTGTAGCCTTTTTAAGGTTAAGGATTGGTTAATGTGAAAAGTCACTTCTGTGCACTTGGTAGTACACAGAAAATGACAAATATATTTCCGTGCGTTTTGGATTATTATGCCATCTCTTATTTCAAACCCTTTTTGTCAGGACACCAGGCAAAACAATGATGCTTTGAGGACGTAATTAAAGATATTGTTCAAAGAACAACTTTCTGCATATTTGAATTATTACTGTCATCAAAGTCACACAAATATGGAAATATGATTGCCAGAAGCACATAAATCAGTGATCAGCATGGCCTCAAAATCCAATAAATATGTAGAGTTAAATACTTTAAAATGCAAATTGTGTCTGATGATTTGCATATGGTGGAGTTTAAAGGAAATTTGTTGCTTAACAACCTCTAAGGTAGCAGTTAGGGCTGTGGGTAAACATAGATTTTTTTATTCATCATTGGTCAAGTTGCAAGATTTGATAAATGATGGGAGACTGCTCTCCTCGGTTAAAATGACTGCAATCTTTACTGAATCCTAAAACTGCCTTGAAGTCATCTGAATAATTAAGAGTTAATTATTCTTCATCCATCTAGATCAGAAAAGGACAGATTTAGGGAAGGAATTTATAATTTTTGCCTCACGTCCTGTCATGTCGTAATGTGATAAACTAAACTGACTCCAAATAATATCTAGTGACCTTATAGTAATTATGCCTCACAAAACATTTTTGTTGCAGTTTTTTAATTGCTTACATCGATTCTGGAAAGTACACATTAGGAGACTTATAAGTTTAATTGTCTCCAAAGAAAGCAATATAAAATTCATGTTCTATTACTATTATGTTTTTAGTTCATCACTGTGGATACACACCAACATAGCATAAGTTTCCATGTGTTCTTTTAGAAATAGCAAGCGGTGACTCCTAAAATATTATTAGAGCAGATTATAGGCACACTGGGAAAAATTATTTTAAGAAGTTATGTTGAAAGGGCAATGAATCTTTCTTCACCTATTTTAATTTGAAGTATTAAAATAATAAACCTGTTAAAGAACTTCATTTTCTCATAATTAACATAATGATGGAACAGCTACCTCGTGCCAATTTACCAGTAGTATACATTATTTTAAGAGGCTGAGAAAAGGCAATTGGAAGTTAAGAAATAAACTGTCTCATACTATTATCTGTTGAAAGCAGATGGCACAGAATTCACGTGAAAAACCAGTGTCTACTTAGTGAATTTTTTACCAAACGATTTTCTTTGAGAATAGAGTGTTTTGGGAATGTTGACCGATCACAAGAAGAATTGTAATAAAGAAATCAATATGCATGATCCCTTTCCATGTAGTACAACAGGGTTACACTGTTAGGTTAAATACAGGCAGCATTCCTTTTCCGAAAATCAATTTGCTGTATAGCCTGCAACAGCCGGGCTCTTTGCACAGGGTCATTTGATGTTGTGCACACAGTAGATTCTGTATTGGCACCTTCAACTAGTATTGACTTCTAAAAGCTGTAAGCTTAGTAACCTGACTTCAAGAAGAAAGGGCAAGTCCCTTAATAATAAAAATAAGCTATTATTTCTTTTTTATATTTGACCACAAGCTAGTCATTTTTAAAAAGCCATTCCTTGGTTTTCATGTTTTAGTAGAAATGCCAAATGTGATTTTAGTGAGAAATATCATTTTCATATTCCCTAACTATATCTGTGTGTATTCTGACCAAGTGTTTCCACATTCCCAAGTTATCTGCATTTCTCAAAAGCTCAGTTTTTAGGCTAAGCAGCAATTGCTGTTTATTTTGAAAACGTAAATTTGCAAAGATGAGATTATTTTATAGTTTCTTTGTCACTTGCCTCCGTTTACAAACAAAACAAAAACTATATTAGAGAAGAAAAAATGTTTACTAAATATTCAAATCTACTGAGTTGCTATATGTCATTGTTACTCGGCCAAAAATTTAAGGAAAGGGTGTAAAAATGTTTTATTTTTAGATCTTTTTACTCCTCACACTGAATTTGGCCCTTAAAATGCTTCGGTCATTTTTGATGTAGCTGTTTAATTTAAAAGTCCAACCCCCTCATTAATGATTATATTTTTATGAAGTAGTTCTGCTTGCTTCTGACTCTCTTTTATTTCTGCCCGCACAGTCGTATAGAACCTTAGAGCCACTCTGATCCGACTTGCGTGTCCCTATGCAGTGTCTGTGTTTAAATCATGAGGGTGAGTTTGTTTTTCTGTGTGATTGACGGGGGTACAGCAAAGCACTACGCCCTTTAGTCTTTGCAGTTTCGTGAGGTGTGGTTAGTGTTCTTTGGTCGCTATTCGTCATTGATTTTTGCAAAACCTTATCTGTGTGCTGCATGCTTCTCACATATGATTGTTTTTTGCTAATGAATATACACATTTGGATTATAACTGAGAGAGGGCTTTCAACCTGTTAAGTTTTACCCCAGCTTTTTAGAAGAGTGGTAAGATCCGTAAGATTAGGGGTGTAAAATAAGTAGATTAAGTATTGTAAGTGATGTTTGCATTTTAATTAGTCTGTTATCATTGTACTATCACTTAACATTCATGGAATTGTCATGCGATAATGGACGTTATAATGCAAGAACCGACTAATACACAAAATGCTTTTGCAGTGCAACATTAGGTTTGGAAAAGTTCATAAGCATAAGGAGAAATAAGTAGGTTTTGGTTAGGCTGTATACGCATGTTTTAAATGTTTATAGAAACCTCTAACATTTTAAAAATAAATCACCACTTAATAAAACGAGTTTACTCTTTGAGAAAAACATTCTTGTAATAGGCACAAAATTATCCAAACAATAGTGTAAACCAAGCCAGGCATAGCAGCAGACAGAAAAATGCATTCAACCAGTAGGATCATGGATTTGTTTGATTCAGATAATTGAAAGTGTTTCATACTATTATTGCAACTTGAAGGCTTGTTTAAGTGTCTAACTGTCACTCACTTTGGAAGGTGAAAAGTATTCAATTGTCACTCTGTCAGTCAATAGAGATGAGAACTGTCTGCCTAATGGATTTCTTTACATAGATGTCTGCATGGAGGTAGAAGCAAAATCAATGTGTTGTCATGTGCGAGTACGAGGCATCAAACTGCCAAGTGAATTGCAACTGTATTTCTGTAACATCTCCGTTCTTGGATTGTTTGTGGAAGGCAGAAGCTGTGCATATACAGGTCGTGAAATGCCTAGGTAGAAACATGCATTTGGGGAGAGCATTGTTTTGATATCACCTGTGCTCATGAAAATATCTGTTCAAACCTCTAAAAACCAATGCTGTTTAACGTAAATTACAACGAATGGGGTTCTTCGTGTCATAATGGCATTGTACTTAGAAAGTTTCATTTTAGGTGCTCGTCACTAAGTAGCTCTTATTTACACGTATCACGTCTAAAACCAAATAATTATTTTGAATTGGAAGTTGCCTAAATTAGTGGTTCTTTTTTTTAGTAGAAGTTTTATCAACATCTAGAATAAAGACATAAAACCTTATCAAATTGTTTGATGACAGAAACCCGGGAGGAGTAGATCAAAGAGCAGATGACCATCGTGATTTAAAATCATTTCAAAAAATTTGGGGGGGCTAGAACTGAGGAAAGATTAAATGTAAAGTCCTACCTTTACACTGAAAAAAATCAAGTTATGTAAGAATGGAATATGAGTCCTGGCTTGACACAGCACACTATGTAATGGTAAACTGGGGGGATTTAGCTGGTTACAGACTAAGCATTTAGGACAATATTTCAGAAATTTATAAAGATCTGCTGTATTTTGCCCTGTTCAGATAACACCCAAAGTAATTCAGCCAGTTCTTAGGATGTTGTAGGCACTCTGGCTGACGAGAGACCCAGACCCGCGAGGTGTCAGAAAGTAAGAAGACCTCCCTTCCTGTGGTCAGTTGAGGGATACTGGAGAAGATTCAGGGGATCGGGCAGAGGGGAAGCGGCAGGCACACGGTCATTGCTTCTTCGAGTCTTTAAAGGTCATCGTAACCACGAAGAAGATCTCCTCTCGAGTCTGGAGGAAGCTGGAAGTTAGACTCAGATGTCAGCAGTTCAACACAACAGGAACGTTCTAGCAGTAAGGACGTTACACCACAAAGTGTCAGCGAGTGGAAATGTTTGTGCAGCGGCTGGGTTACCATGTCGACACGAAGTGCACAAGTCGACCTAGTCCCGCTACTCAGAGGCCGGGGAATCGCACAGACACGCGATGCAGTGTTTCTGATCTACGTCAGGTTACAAACTGCAGTTGTCCAATGAATAATATTTATCAAATAACAGTCATCAGTTATCACCACAGTCTCTGAAAAGAAAGGACATTTTCACATGCCAAAACCTCTGCACATGTTAAGTACTTTTAAAAAATGAGTTTTTAAATCTAGTAATTGATATTTTAAAAAACAAGAGTTAATGAATTGAGAAACTAGCCTTAAAAAAGGGCTGGCGTTGGGGAATGTCACCTTTTCTTCCCCTCTGCTGCCCCTCCCAGCCTGGGTCTCAGCCCCGGTGTTCCCATTCTCTTACTGAGGCTGCTGTGTCTCAGGCTCGAAGGTGACACGTGGCATCTTCCCCAGCTTTGTCTTTGTCTGTGGCCCATGCTCCTTTGTCCATTCCTGTGGATGCTTCGGGGGCTCATCCCCACACCATTTCCCATCCTCCGCCCAAGCCCAGCTCCTCCCCACGTCTTGTCGCTTGCTCGTGTGTCTGCTCTGTGGCCTTTGCATGTGGTCCCTTTGCCTGTGGTCTAGGTCATGTCACTCAAACCAGTGCATGGTTACTCAAACCAGTGCTTATACTATGTCGATGCTTTCCTGAAGAAACTAAAGCACTTTTCTTTTGTGGATTACATTAATATCCTGTCAATTTTAATTGTCCCTCCAGTTTTCTATAGTACATATAGCTTTGATGGTTAAATGAAAGTCATAGCCAGTCAGCTAATTTCCAGGTACAGTGCTTTTAATGATAGACAACTTATAGTAGCGATAACAACAACAGCCGTTAGTTTTATTGAACGTTTTCAGTGTCCCATAGTATACTCATCTTTTACATGTGTTATTGTACTTAATCCTTATGACAACTGCATAAGGCAGGCATTATTATCTCTAAGTTAGAAAAATGGAAACCGAGACTTGGGTTAAGTGGCTTTAATCGGGTACGTGTGTACGTGGTTAGACCCCCAGGATACAGCTGATGGTGAATCTCATAAGTATCCCCATGTCAGATTGTCTTGGTAAGGCTTGTGAAATCCTTTTCTGCTCTATGGTAATAGGTTAAGTTAATTGGGAATACAGAATTCTGTGTAGCTGAAAATGATTGAGTATCCTGCAGAGTTCTGGGAAACTGTTTAAAGGTGCCATTTTTAATTTTAGGGAGTTACGTTGTTATTGATAAAATTAAACCACGTTTTAAGCGCTTTAACCTGTGAAGGACAGATTGTTTTCTTACATAGAACATATACTACTTTCACCATTTTATTTACTTAACTTGGAGAACTCCACAGAAGTATGGGTTTATCAAAATGCTTGTCCTATTCCTTACCTTCTTTGTTCCTATTTTTTTGTAGCTGACTGATTCATCAGAACTATAAAAGGAATAATTTCCATCTTCTAGGGGTTTTTACCTTAATGAATTGTTGTGTTGATCAGAGTTAGGTCTCAATGGCTCTGAAGTTTGCTGCATAAACCCAGTGCTTGGAGTTAGTTTATAAATCCATATTCATCGTTCCAAATTCCCCAAGTGGCTTCTCTGATTTACTCAGATAATTCTTCTCGCTGCCCCCAAATGTAACCTCCTTGTTTTTAGTCAACTGATACTTATTTAGCTCATTTTAAGTCCCTGTCACTTACTGTAGATTTAGAATTCACAGATGGGATTTACATTAGAGATAGAAAATGTGATCTGTAAAACTCTGGGTCATTAGACTTTGTTAATGCTTTTTTTTTTCTTTTTCCCCCATGTTGTTTCCGTGGGGCATGAAGTTGCCTTTTTTGTTCCAATGTACAGATGATTTCTTCTTCAGGACTTTGCTGAAGAATCGGATCTTGAAAACTTTCCCATTTCATAGAACGTAGACGGACCCGTGTTGGTTTATCACGTTTCATTTACTTGTTCATTTTAGTTCTGAACGTTCTGTCTGCTTGGGATATTAAAAACAAACCTTTGGTCCCATGCAGGCTGCATGCCAGCGTGCATACCCTTTCTTCTTCTCCACGGTTGTCTCAGTCGCATCAGAAGCCCTCTCAGCATCTGGAACGCCCTGGAAGGAAGGAGCCAGGTATTCACTGTCTGTCTGTCCTCTTTTCCTACCTCCTGTGCTGTCGATTCAGGCAGGTGACATCCTTACCCACCAGGAAGGCAGATGCCACCTGTCAGAAGCCTCCTGTGCGCTTCTTCATGTGGTCCAGCCCCGCGTCTTCCTTGAGCCGATGGTGTGGCACCCAGCTTCTCAGGCTTTGGTCACCTTTGCCCAGGTGCACATGGGCAAAGCTTTGCCACAGGCCTGGGCCTTGGTGCTCCCAGGGAGCAGAGCGGATAGGGAAACACTCTTCCCTCCCCCCAGCTGCCTCCCCACCCCCCATCCTCACTTTCTCGGGTGGTTTGTGGACCCAGTGACCAGCCGTGGTGGAGGGCTTTCCCTCTTTCCCCTTCGATCTTACTTCCCAACGAAATCGTTTGCACATAAGCTTTTTTCTCAGGCTCTGCTTTTCGGGAAATCCAGGCTAAGAGACCCATGAAAACTTCCATTATATGCCTGGTCGTTACTAAGTGCTCAAGACTAGTCGTGGAATGAAGGAATGGAGAACACCTGCCGCAGGTTGCCTGCTTTCCCTAGTCCTCCAGCTCCGCCAGCTCCGTGTGCAGCTCGTATGCTTTGCCCACGGAGTGTGCTCGCCTCCTTGATGTGCCGGCTGAGACCTGGGCAGCTCCCCACTCTGTGCTTTATCCTCCCAGGTGAGCCCGGATAGACACTCCTTAAGGGGAAAAGGAATGAAATAAAATGTTAAAAAAATAATTAAAAATCTAAAACGATTGTGTAAATCTGAATTTTCTGAGGTGCAAACAGGGTTTTAAGATCATTTAATTTAGGAGGCCCATAAATTCTCTGTCTTTTTGCTCAGAGTATAAGCAGAAGAAAAGAAAGGGCGAAGTTAGTATTTATTGAGGGATGCCGGGTATTAGGATAGGCATTATCTCTTAAATTATCTCAGGTGTTCCCTGCATGGAGTCGTTGGCAGTAAATGAAGGCTCTATCCTGTATTGGTGTTGTGAGAAGATGGCATAGGCATGGTGGATGAGTTTCCTGTTGCTGCTGAAACAGATTACCGCAGACTTCATGGCTTTAGGCAGTGCTTATTACTGTTTTACACTTCTGGAGGTCAGAATTGCAAAATCAGTTTCCCGAGGCTGAAATCAAGGTGTCAGTAGAGTTGGTTCCTTCTAGAGCCCTGTTCATCCATTTCTTTTGCCTTTTCCGGCTTGCAGAAGCTGCTTCCATTCCTTGGCTGGTGGCCCCTTACTCTGGTTTCAAAGCCGGCAGAGCAGCACCTTCAGCTCTTTCTGACTCTGACCCTCCTGTCTCCCTGTTTTGCTTGTAAGGACTCTTGTGATGACACTGAGTCCACCCAGATGATCCACGGCAATAGCAAGATCCTTAATTTAATCGCATCTGCAAAATCCCTTTTGCCCTGTAAGGTAACATGCTGACAGGTTCTGGGGATTAGGAGTTGGACTTCTCTGGGGCCTCTATCCTGCTTACCTAGGCAGTATATTGTTCACATGCAGATTACCGACGCATTTCCTTGAGACCATACAAGGTCAGTAGGCATTTACTAGAGGGTTTGCTTTAGTATAAAAATCCTGAGGATTAAAAAAGACCTGTTTCATTGTAATTTAACTATCCTTGCATTTTATATTCACCTTTGTATCCGTGATTCATTGTTATTTACCTAAAGTTTTATAATAGCATACATAGGTAAATTGTTAGTTAGAACACGTGGTTCCAAATATTTACATATGTCATCTACGCCCTCTGACCTACCATTTAAGGAAGCTATTAATGTATTCTAGGAAATACGTATCTATAATTTTAAAGGTGTAAGCAGTCCTCATAGAAGCTAACATCTCTGTAACACATGGATTTAATGAAGAACTAAGTATGAAATAATTGTAGAACTAAGTCTACAATTATTTCAAGTTTTAGTGCTTTGCCTCAGTTGTATGGGGATTCAACTAACTTTTACATTTCTGGGGAATCTCAGACTTTTGTTTTAACCCTTCTATAAGTGCTGTCTTCACACACTCACCACTTCTTGATGTATTCTTGCTTAGGTCCTCTGCCCCCCACTTCCCCGAGACAGTGGTGTGCTGGAGCTAGGTCAGAGTAGCTTGCGCTGGCTAGTGAGAACTGGGTGTTAGAGAGCCAGGCATTTTGTGACTTAGTTGATATACTCTTGGTAGCTTGAAATTGGGAGTGTTTACACGATGGAAATTGGCATATGCTAATAATCAGGTCCCCCTTGTGCTCCCCCTGAGAGCTGGTTTGCTCTTAGGCTTCTAAGAGGAAAAACATGCAAAGAAACCCCAATTATTGAGTCCTGCTATGATCCTACTCTGAGTTAGGCCAAGGTTATAAAGCGTTATGAAACAAACAAGAAAACAGTGTTTGGGGTTTTGCTGCTTGTCTTGGTTGCTTCCCTGAGAGGTAAAACTATTCTTAGTGCATTATCAGTTGTCACTGTGCTGTCAAACTCAGTGGTCACTATTTATTACAGTCGTCCAAAAATAACGTTTTTCTCGGCTTCTCTGACACCACAGTCTCCTGGTATTTTTTTTGGTTTTGTTTATTGTCTCACTTTGTGCTCCTCACATACCCTCTGCCTGACTTGTAGGTTTGACTGCCCCTGCGCTTAGCTCCGGAATCTAGCCTTGTCCGTCTGTACCAGTAAGCCTTGTCTGTAAAGGACCAGTTAGTAGATGTGGACTTCGTAGTCCCCGTGGCCTCCATCACGCCGCCGCAGCTTATAGTGCCAAAGCAGCCGCGGGCAACCTGTGAATGAATGAGAGCGCTGTGTCCTAGAAGACTGTTTCAGGTTGCATTTGGCCTGAGTGTTGTAGCTTGCCAACCTCTGATCCATACTTTCTTGTTGGATGATACCCTTTAATACTATGGTTTTAAAAACCATCTCTGGGCCTATTCTCCAAGTGTATATAGCTAGCCTTGATCTTTTTCTTTGAGCACCAGTCTCGTACATTTTATTGCTTATTTGAAATGTTCACTTGGATGTTCTGAAGGCATCTCAGAGTTGGTATGGTCCAAATAGAATCCTTTATTTGCTTCCCCGACGAACTCTTCTCCTGTTTCCTACCACTGTCCTCCTCACCAGCTCCTCACCAACCACATTGGCTTTGAACTTGCCAAGCCTGTTTCTGCCTGGGGGCAGGGCTGTCTTTGTACTTGTTCATTTTTCTGCCTCTACTGCTCTTCGCTCAGATCTTGTCATGGCTGGCTCTTTGTTGATATTGGGGTGTGGGTTCAGTTGTCTTTTCTTAATTTTCTTCCTATTATCACTTAACCTCAAAAGTATTGGGGGTTGGCCAAAAAGTTCGTTCGGGTCTTTCTGGAACAGTACGGAAACCCCCGAACGAACTTTTTGGCCAGCCCGATACTTTGTGTATCTATTTCCTTGTTTCTTCTCAGTCCCTTCCCACTTGACTGTAAGTTCCCTACGAGCAGGAACCATGTATATTTTTGTATCTGCAGCCTTTTAAGTATTACCCTCCCACATTGGGGGCATTCATTCGCTTCGTTTTAGTGAATAAATGTGTTTTCTCCCCTCCTTCAGTATTCTGAAAATATCTGCTTAGTTTCTGCTAGATTCGGAATTCACTCACTACCTCTTAAGGCAGTCCACTCCATTTTTCATGATTTCTTACAAAGTTTTTCCTCATAGAAGTTTGCTTCTTTGCATTTCCCGGTCATGTATCTTTTGGTGTGTACCCTTAAGAATCACACAGAGAAAGTATAATGCATCTTCCATGAGATAATCCTTTAAACAGTGGAAAGTGGTTATCATTCATTCTAGGCTGAACCTTGTCTCTTTCTAGATTTTCTGATTCTCTCAGTGGCCCTTCCCCTGACATGTTAATTTGCCCCTTTATGGTTTAATTCCCCCTAGCAGGTATTTGTTGTTTTTTGCCAGTGTCCTGGCTCCCTGGATCAGCCCAGTATTTTATTTTATTTTATTTTTATTTTTTTAATTTAATTAAATTAATTTATTTATTTACGGCTGTGTTGGGTCTTCATTTCTGTGCGAGGGCTTTCTCTAGTTGCGGCAAGCGGGGGCCACTCTTCATCGCGGTGCGCGGACCTCACACTATCGTGGCCTCTCTTGTTTCAGAGCACAGGCTCCAGACGCGCAGGCTCAGCAATTGTGGCTCACGGGCCTAGTCGCTCCGCGGCATGTGGGATCTTCCCAGACCAGGGCTCGAACCCGTGTCCCCTGTATTGGCAGGCAGATTCTCAACCACTGCGCCACCAGGGAAGCCCAGCCCAGTATTTTAGATGTGGTCTGATCCGTGTGGGTGACATTTCTCTTACTACATGTACAGAATAAGAACTTTTCACTCTTAAAGCTTTCGGACAAATCTTCCAACATAATATCGTTCCAATTTACATTTTATGTGTGATAAACAAGTCAGAAAATCAGGCGGTAAAAATGAAGGGAGTTTCTTAAGTCACCAAAGAATTCCCCTCAAAACTGACAAACACACAAATCCTTAGTAGTTAAAGAGAGTGAGAAGTGCTTACTGTATTCAGTGTATTTTCTTTGGCAATCAGGTATAATTCACTTGTTTTTTGGAAAATATGCCAAGGAGTGATAGTTGAAGCTAGTTTATATGAAAGAAGGCTCAACGTCAAATTTACAACTTTGAGTAGATGCAGTATTATTCTTAGATTCATAGTTTTGGAAGGAATCTGAAGGTTCAAACCTGTAATTCTTAGTGTTTACCTTATCTCACTGGCCATTCTTTTTATTTCCAAAACTAATATTGAAAAAAAAAGTTGAAATATAATAACATAATGGTATCGTAAGTTAAATATACAAAAGCCAGATTATTTTTGCTCATTTGTTGTCAACACTGGAAATTTAAAATCTAAACACTCAGTAGTTTTCAGATAGTCATAGCATAAACATAATTAAAAAAATTAAAAATCTTAACTTCAAGTTGACAGACATGCAGTGTTTCTTACATATTTAGCACTGTGCTTGACTCTGGAGATGAAAATGTGGTTAAGACACTGTTCCTGGTCTTTTTAGAGTTTACAGTACAGAAAACCAGGTTGAACCAATACTAATACTTTATGGGTGCTGTAATCAAAATGTACATGAAGGGTTCTGACAACAGAGAGAAGGAGCGGGTCCATTTTGCTTTGGGTGAAGGGCTGGAGGAAGGCAGAGCAGCCGCTTCAGTAGAGATGACAGCACCTCTTATGTCCTTAGTCTTTGTTCCTTTTTTGTTTGTTTGCTTGTTTTTTGCTTATTTTTCTTCATTATTAAATGCATTCTAAATAAATCTAGTATGATCACTGGATATTTAAATTCTTAAATTTTCGTGTGTTTGGGATGTATCATAAACTTATTTGTATTATGTTATCTTTCATTATTAGATACATTCTGAGGAAACATGGATAGTATATAATATTATTGGAATGGCTTTAATATTCTCTAAAGATTCCCATCCTAAATAGAATCTTTTCATGGTCAAACAGGAATTGCCACTTTCCATGGTGAAAAATATCACTACCATATATCTGAAATGCTTTGAAATTTCCCATTTTAAAACGTTGGCTTTAAAAAAAAGATGAAATAGTAATCAGCTAATGACAGTCTCAGTGCTTTAGAGCCATATCATTAACTAAAAAACACAAATATTCAAAAGGAGGTAAGTTGAATATATTCCAAGGATACAGAATGACCTTCCTTAAAGAAGAACCACACATAATCATCTCATTTGGTGCAAGTATTTGAACTTTTTATATTGCTACACCCACCAAAAGAGGAAATGCATGAGTCCCCCGTTATCCACACTGTGATTTCAGTTCTGAAAATATTCTTCTCAAGTTTGTTATATCAGGGGTGGCAACACTAATGTTTTATGACAGAAGATGGAACAGGGTTGTAAACTGAAAAATACATTTTAATTGGTGGAAATCCTTGATTGTTTGGAGGTAGAGTCAAGTGTGTTAAAGATGCTTAGATGTGACATTCAACTTTACATAAAGCAAGTAACTACCCAAAGAGCCAACTGACCCAGCTCTTCACTTTGAGAAGCGTGATCACAAATCAGGGGACTGATGAGGGTTCTGTGGATTTCATTAGAATAGGGTGCAAGTTCGTTCTTCGTTTTGTTGCTGCATTCTTGTGGCATAGGGTGTTACTTTAGCTTCAAAGTAGTGTATCTACATCATTCTTTTTCTAAATGGGATAAATTGATCATTTTCTCCTTTTTAGTCTGGTCACATAGCTCTGGAATTACCTGGTTTGATGTTTCTAGCCTGGTGTGGTTTTGTAAGGTGCTTTAGGAAGTCTCGGAATAAAAGTAGCTGATAACTGGAAATGATCAAAGCCTTTTTTTTTTTTTTTGTCAAAACTTACTGCAACTGAGAATTTGGTTATTATGATTCCATCTTGGACTCTAGCCAAGGTGGTTTTCATATTTGATGTAATGTAAGAACTTTGTAATGTTGTGAACCTACATACTGCAATGACTGAACTGTTTTTCTATCGAAAGTTCTGATTTTTTTTTTTTTTTTTGCTTACAGTTTAAACAAAATTTAGTCTTGTTTCTGATGGCATTTACCAGAAAAATCTCTTGTGGATTGGCTTAGTAAACGTCTGTGTTGACAGGAGCATTTTACAACTGGATGATCTGTGCTCTGACACTGCATTGTGCTGATGCCTGTGGTGTGGTGTGTGTGTGTGCACGCACACACTTGTGTTTGTAAGAAATGTATGGTGTGTTCTTTTTCAGATTTTTGAGTGGGTGGGCTCTGATATTTGTTTCTGCTTGTTGATTGGTTAGCTTTTGTTAGTGTGTCCTTGCTAAACTACTAGTTTGCTTTCTGAAGGTGTAATTGTAACCAGGTGTATAAGGTCAGGGTAGAAAGCACTTTTATGGAGCTTTTGTTCTAATAGCATATAACAAATCACTGGAAATGTGAGTCATCAGCACACGGCACGTTATAAAGCAAAAGGTGGAGAAATGTACAGCATTGCAAATTTTGCAGGGTGAAAATATTGTTGTCAGAAACTTAAGTTTTTGATTTAGTTTATTCTTTTATAATTTTTTTGTAATTAGGAATATCTTGTATGGTTTATAGGATTCCATTTCTTTTTTCAGAGATGTAGGATTATTTTGGAACAACTAACTATTAGATCTGGTATTAAACTTTTAAAACTAACATTAGGTGTCATTTGCTGTGCGGTGGTTTGTGTTTGGTTTCTTTGACTAAACAGTATCAGGAAGATTTGAAGTTTTTTTTTTTTCCTCCAGAGAACACTTATATCTGAATTTTTAGATAACTATGAAGCTTTTTATTCTCTCTTGTACTGTTCTTATTTTAAAGCCAGGTCTGACAGTGGGCTGTTTGCTTTGTCTCCCTTGTGTGAATGAATGAGTTATGTTTGTAGAACATACAAACTATTTTTTACTTGAATACAGCATTTATGATTTATGGCCAACATGTAGCCCTGATTTTCTATTGAGAATGATCCTTATTGTCTTTGTATACTAACTCAGTGCAGAAGCACTTGTCTATTTTGAGCTAAACCAGACCTCTTGTAAAAAGAATCAAATTATTTCATCATGTTGAAAATGAAAAGCTATAATTACTTGTAATTAGGCTTCAGAATTTTTGAAAATTGAGGAATTCTTTTCCAGAGGTTTAAGATCACTCCAAATCAGTGCCTTTGGAAAATAGGAAATAATTTTCTGTTCAATTTGAAATTGATTTAATTTATGCCTTTGACAGCTATTTTGCTTTGATATTTTTGTAGTGGAAATCATAGAACTGCGGTGATTAGTGCTGTAATGTTTTCTGTGATATCATACACTAGTTTGTTCAAAACTTGGTCTCCTGCTTTTAGCAAGTTTCTGTAAAATCTGGATTATGAAAGATGCTGAATAATTATTTTTGAGCCCCATGTCTTAATAGTGCATGAGGCGTTTCATAGATGTTGTCAGAGGTTTCTAAATTTTCCCAAAGGGAGAATTGAGGGCTGTTTTTTTCTAGAGTAACAGATTCTTTCCCCAAGATATCGGGAAATCTGTATATACTTCTGTAATTTGTATTTTAAAAAGAACCTTAAGATAAAGCATTCTTTCTCTGTATATTAATTTCTAAGGTTAAATTTTGAAAGTTAAATATGACAAATAACTTTTTATTACCGTCTTATTAATTCTTAGGATATGTATTTCTAAAAAGAGGAATACTTAATATTTTATATTAAAGTGCTCTGGATAAATTTTACTGATTTCATGTCTACTGTCTGGTATTCCTAAACAACCCAATCGCTTTCAATTTTTAAAACACTTAAAGCTGGGAAGGAATTTTGTTCTCTGAAGAAAGTTTTCTTGAGAATCTCCATATCGTAAACTTGAATATTTTATTGTAAACGGAATCATTTTTGCATAATGTTTGAAAAATAACGAAGAATTTGAATGGGCTAAGCACAGTTCCATGAAACACAGTTCATGGAAACTACAGGAAGCTTATGTTGGGTGATAAAGGCTGCTTCTTTGTTTAATGAGTTATCTTACAGTGAGTTCCAAATTTTAATCATCTGATAATTTACCTTTTGAAACTTTCTAAGAAATCTCCCACCAACATATGAGAACTCAACAGGCGGTATTTCTTCTTGTCATCTTTATGGCCTTTGGAGCATACATGCTTGTCTGTAAATCTACATTTCCTTGGCCAGTTCATTTAATTGAAATGTTGAAGAAAACCGACCACTTTAAACATATTCATTGTTTTGTTTTGTTTTGTTTTTTAATATAAAGACAATATGGCACAAGTCATATACTTTTCATTGTAAAAATAAACTTGCCATAGCTGTAGAATTTTTTCTTGCTGTTCTTCTTTTCTTCAAACTAGGCATTTGTAATAGAACAAGTCACAGTTGTGATGGTAGCAAAAGATTATTATTGTTGTTAAAATTGTTGTCTTTTTTCAAGGAATATGAGGTATAACGTATTTTGATATCATGGCTTTAGTAGGAGGAATTCAGAATTGATAAGTCTTAATATGTGGGTATTTTAAAAACCCATATAAAGAGATAGGACCGAATCAGCTCTACCTTCAAAATATATTCAGAATCCACCTTCTCCCTGCCATCTGTAGTGGGACCCCTGGGTCTGGTACTGTCATTCTCCAAGATTATTGCAGTGATCTCTCATAGGTCTTCCGCTCTGTTGCTGACCTTCGGTGATCCATTCTCAACACTGAGGCCGTCTTGATCCTTTGAAAACGCACACAGGCTGTGTCACTCCTCTGCTCAGCACATTGTGTTGGTTCCCATTTTCACGCTGAGTAAAAGCTGAAGTCCTCCTCCCAGTGCTCTCCAGGGCCCTCCGTCATCTGGGTCCCCACTGCCTCTCTGGCTGTGTCTCCCCTCACCCCACCTCACTCTGCTCCAGCCACGCCAGCTTCGCTTCCGTCTTGGATGTGCAGAGCGGGCTGTCTCCTTAGGTCTTCTGCTGTCGACACTCCCAGGAATGTCCTTCCTCTGTGTAACTGTTGGGCTGACTCCCTCACCTCCTCAGTGCTCTCTGCCCTGACTGCCTTATTTAGTACCTCAGCCTGCCCTCTTCTTAGGGCTCCTATGTCCCTGCTCCTATTCTGCTTCCCCCATAGCACCAATCATGTTTTAACTTACTATATAATTTATTTATTTGCACTCTTTGTTTATTATGTTTTGTCATCTAGTTCTTCTTAGGGCAAGAATGTTTGTTCTCTGGTTTCCAAAAGCATCTTGAAAAGTGTGTGGTACCTAATAGGCACTTCATAAGTAAAAATCCATTTTAAATATTTTCATCAAGCGGGTCACATAGATATGGGTGCAGTGTAAGTGAACGAGCCAGCCTTCTAATCACTGTGTGACTCTCTTGAGCTTCCCTCGCATCTTTAAATTTTGGCATTTTTTAGAATTCTAACTTTGGTTCCTCTTTCACTTTTATGTCACTGAACTTTCTGGGCAATATGGGTACAGAACTCTCCCTTAATATCCTTTGGTCTCCTCCAAATTAATATGTAAACCAAAACCAGTATCATATTCTCTCAAATCTTTGTCTTCTGTGATTCCCAGTTGATAACAATGTATGACCTACTCACTCAAGGTGGAAACTTTGTGAACCCCTGTGACTGCCGGTGCTCTGGTCACCCCCAGTACGAGGTCCTGTCTGCCTGTGTTCTCTGTGAACCCTTCATCACATCCGTGACCTTCCCTTTCCCCAAGCTCAGGTCTTGACTGTCCTTTCCTGGCCTATTCCAGTTGCTTCCTGTCTTTTCCTTCGTTCTCTCTGTGATCCAGTCTGTTCACTGCATTATTGCAAGATGTAAACCTACAACTGATTCTGTCTCCTTTCTATATAAAAATCTGTGATGCTCTTCATTACTTGTAAAGTTAAAAAAATTCACATGGAGTTGTCTGGACACCATCTAGTACCAACCCTTGACTGAAAAGAATGTAAACCATTGTTTCTACAGCTGTTGTCATGTTGTTACAGATATTTAGTGAAAGAAGGGCTCCAAGAAAAAATAAGTTTGGAAGATGACGGGTTAAACAAAGTTACAAGTTTTTTATCTTAGACATTTTAATGTTCTGACTTGCAATGTCAGTTGTTAAGAAAGTGATGATTTTTACACATTCTATATCATGTAGTACGTAATGTGCAAAATATTTTATTTAACAAATAATAATTGAGTGTGAGGTGCTAGTACTGTTGGAGATGCTGAGGATTCAAGAGTGAACAAGAGAGGCAAAAGCATTGGCTCTTACGGAATTTACAGTCTACTGGGACATATAGGCAGCAAAAGGAGAAAATGCGATAAGGTAGTGTATGGAATGGTGCTGTGTGCTAAGGAGGGGAGAATGTAGTACCGGGAAGGGAGACAGGAGGTGTTGGGGAGGGCTGGCTGGGGAAGGACAGAGGGTCACGAAGAAAGGTTTGTTGGAACGCTGACATCTGAGTAAGGAGATTCACTGTATTATTCAGGAATAGTTTTAGAAGTCAGGGAGAAAGAGTGTGTTATATGTGTTTTTTTACCTTAGGAAAGATTGTGGCATTACGTAAGGTATTAAACAGAAAGGTAATTCAAGCCACTATTAGAGTAATATCTGTATGTCTCTTTGTAAATTAGTGCTAATGGTCAGTATAACTCACACTGTTTCAGATTTGGAATTTAACTTGCACTCATTTATTGCAAAGTCAATACTCAGCTTAAAAATTAAAAAGATTAGTAATTATAAGGTTTTCAAAGAAAAGTACTCATGTTATGACCCACCTAACATCATACGGTTTTAAAAATGCCACAAAAATGATTTTTTTGCTTCATATTTATAGCGCATAGATAGCTATTCTTCTTACTACTGTTAATTAATACTTTTATAGTAATTATAGAATAAATATATATTATTCTTCTAAATTTAAAGATCAGGCTTTTAAACAAATTAATTTAGAAAGATAATAGAACTGACCTGCTCTTTCATAAATTCTTTAATAAATTTTTCTGGAAAGATCATCAAAAATAATCTTTTAAAAAACATTTGTTTCTCTGTGAACTGCAAAATTTCATATGGGTTCTGATCCTCTTTACCCTTCAGGTTAGTCATGGTTATCTCCCTTAGGCCATTGTCTTCCATAAAGGGGTGAGTGCCCTTGAAAACAGGCCCATTAGAAGCTTTCTTCTCAGTTATACTTTACAGAGCAGAATTTAATGCTAGCTAGTCAAAAGAACATATAATAAATAAATGGCAAATATAGGTACATCATCAGATATGACATGCAGAGTTCAAAATATCTTTCTGTCTCTGTTGTATGTATGGGTGACTAATAAATGTAAATGGAAACATTTCAGCTCAGAGGCTTTGATAATGAAGTGGGAGGCAGACCAAAATGTGGCACAGTGAAAATAAGGAAAAGTTGGAGGGGTTGGTGAAGTAGATGGTCAGAGTCATTATCTTGGACAGGCTTCTAGATCGTCCAATGGATAGAGGTGAAAATTTCCCATCATCTTCCAGCAATAGGGAAACATCTGTTATTTCTCTTGTAAACTGTTTGTGATTTAATCACCATCTGCCTTTACTCCCAACCACCAAATTCACTTAGATGTCAAAGCTACCTATCTGGCATTCTTGGCAATGTAGATTAATAATAAGTATGGTATTTTTAAACAGCTTTATTGGGGTATAATTTACATAACATAACATTAGCCTGGTTAGAGTTTAAGAATTTAGTGCTTTTTAGTATACTTACAGATTGTGAAGTCATCACTATAACCTAATTTTAGAACATTTTCATCACCCCCAAAAGAAACCGAATTACAAACTATGATTTCTGTTATCAGCCTTATTAGTATATGGAAATAAGAACTTACCTTAAAAAATTAGTTCTTCTACTACAATAAGTGTTTATTGTATATTTATGATAACTAAAAAAGTTTTAGATCCAGATCCTAAGCTGAAATCATTTGTAAGTTCTCAAATTTTAAAATATTTAAGAAATATTTAAGTTTTAGTAATTTAAGATGCATTCTTGTCTTGTTTCATCACATCTCTTTTGGAATACAGAGGAACACTATGTAGAGTGAAATGTAGTGTGAATATAAAGCAACTACTGTTGGATCAGAGTTACGTAACCTGTTTGTTTTATCTTTTGTTATATTGTTTTCTTCATGAGTTTCCGTTTATTCATCTTTTAAGCTAAACATTCTAATATTTATGTATATAATACTTTTCATTGACATTAATCTTCAACGTTGACTTCAGGGTTGGAACATTTTTCCAAATAATAAAATTCTAATTTCAGTAGTCCATATGCTTTTTTCTTTATTCATTTGCATTAAGATCTAATGTATGTTTAGTAAGCATTTGCTGAGTTTGTGTAGGGTTTTGTGAAAGTTGATAAACTTTTAACATAGCCACGTGCCCACCCTCACAATCAGGATATAGGACACTTCCTGGGAGTTGTCCCATGCTCCTTGCAGTCAGTCTCACCCCAGCACCAGCCTCTGAAAACCACTGATCCCTTGTCTGCCCGTCTAGTTCTGCCTTTTCCAGAGTCTCACATAACGGAACATACCTTTGGAGTCTGGCTTCTTTCACTCAGTGTCATGCAGTGATGTTCAGCTGGGGCTGATTTTGCTGCATAGGGGACATTTGGCAAAGTCTGGAGACATGTTTGGTCGACACGATTGGGCGGGCAAAAGGGTGTTGTGGTGGGAATTCTGCTGGCGTCTGGTGGGTAGAGTGGAGGATGCTGCGTTGGACAACTCCCACAGCACAGACGTGTCTGGCCCCAAATGTCGACAGTGGTGAGGCTGAGAAACCCTGTTGGAACACATTTGAAATTCGTTCATGCTGTCACGTGTAGCGGTAGTTCATTACTTCTTATTTCTGCGTTGTATGCCGTGGTGTGGATGTACCATAGTTTGTTTGTACATTCCCAAGTTGAGGGATATTTGGGTTATTTACAGCTTTTGGAGATTATGAAGAAAACCTCATCCTTGTAAATACCTAGGAATGGGATTGTGAAGTCCTATGGTATGTACTTAATTTTATAAGAAACCGCTAAACTGTTTTCCATGATGGCTTTGCCGTATTTTGTTACCACTAGATTGTGTGAAAGTTCCAGTTGCTTTGATTCTTATGAGCACTCTGTACTGTCAGACCTTTTATTTTAGCCAATCTACTAGGTCTGCAGTAGTATCTCATTGTGGTTTTAATTTGCATTTCCTTCATGACTAATTATGTTGAGCATCTTTTCACGTGCTTGTGTTGAATTTTTTGCCCAATTTTTAAAATTGGGTTGTTTGCATTCTTATTATTGAACTTTGAGACTTCTTTATGTATTCCGGATGTAAGTCATGTATCAAATGTGTATTTTGCAAATATTTTCTCCCAGTCTGTGGCTTGCGTTTTTATTCTCTTACCAGTTTCATTTGAAGAGCAGAAATTCTTAATTTTGATGAAGTCCACCTTACCAGTCTTTTTTAGGCTTAGCTTGTTATTTTCTACCTAAAAACTCTTTGCCAAACTCACAGTCACACAGAAGTTCTATGTTTTTTTAATAGAAAAATTTTATAGAATTTTTAGGTTTTACATTAAGATCTGTGGTCCATTTTGTGTTAATTTCTTTTAATATTGTATGAAGTATGGATTGGAGAGTTCTTTTTTGCGTATGGATATTCAGTTATTTTTTGCATTGAGCCTATAGAACAGTTTAGAGAGAATTGACACCTTAACAATATTGAATCTTCCAACCTATGAATGCAGTGTATCTTTCCATTTATTTAGGCCTTGCATTTCTTTCATCAGGGGTTTGTGATTTTCAGCATACAGATCTCACACATACTTTGTTAGATTTATATAAAAATATTTCGTTTTTCATGGTCTTCGTTCTAAATGATACTGAAATATTTTACATTTCCACTAGTTAATTGCTGTTATATAGAAATATGTGTCAGGTGGCCTGTGTCCTATGGTGTATCAGTTCTGGTGGTCTTTTGTAAACTGTACTATACCAACATTTGGTAGTATATTGTTATTATTGTAAACTTGCAAAGAGTCATTGAGTTGCCATTTCATCCCCTCGCATTGTGGATGCAGTCACTGAAAGTCAGACAAGGTAAGTGACTGCTTATGGTTTTGACTAGTTAATGGCCATGTGAAGCAGCAGTCCAAATCTCTTGACTCTGCTACTAATGCTTTATAAACTCAACAGTTTGTGTTTGTGTGTTGGGGGATGTGCTGTGATGTTTTACAAATTTCTAAGCAGGTTTGCCATTCGGTCAAATCGCGTGAGTTGTCATTTATGGTATGATTTGAGAGAATTGAAAGCTTCCTCTTCAGGATTTCCTTTCCACTCACTGGCTTGCCTCAGGAGCTGAAGTTGCTCATGTCAAAAGGAAAATATCTTACAAAGGAAGCATAGATCATTATGTTGTTCTGACCTGAATATTCTTTAGTTTTTCAGAGATGTGGTGTTTGTAGGTTGTGATGGCAGATAACAGCTGGGGGCTTGAGAGATAGCGCAGGACAGGTTCAGACATAAGTGGGCCCAGGTGGGATGCTGCCATGGTGGGAACTTCATCCAGATGTCACCGTGAGGACACTGGGCACCAAGCTGTGAGAGCAGTATAGTGAAATGTAGAAATAGGCACCCAAAGGATGTTTTGCCAAAAAACTGAACCTGGCTTCGTGATATTTTTGCCTAGTTTACCTGTGAAAAACAAGCTATTTGATTGTCTAACACTTGTAATATATCTTGGATCAATATTTGTCAATAGAAATACTGATTAATTATGCTAAAATGAAAAAAAACCTGTTCCCCTGTGTTTAATGGCATAGATAGTTTTCTTTTGTCAAATTATTTGCCTGCCTTCTTTTAGGGAAATTTAGATGCCCACATACCTTAATGAAGGACCAGTACATGAATAATTCTTTTTACAGAGACGTGTATAAAACGAACAAGGTTAGAAAATGTGATTAACTCCATGATATCTTGAGATCTTAAGGAAAATAATATTAAAACAATCAACACCACTCACCTCATTAGAAATAAAAGAGAAAACAGTTTAGGAGATGTTATCCAGCGTGAACAGTTTTATTTAGTGTTCATGATTTTTGCCAAGAAATTTAAAGCATGACTTCTTAGCCATTAGAATATTTGATTATGTATTATAATTTTGAAAATCAGAAAGAATGGTAGGGAAAGTATCTATACCCCTGAGACTTGAAGTATTTGTAATTTTTTTTTTTTTTTTTCTTGGCAGTTGAAGAAATGGGACATAAGATAAAGTCACAGTAGTATTGGTAGGACAAAATGTCTTCCCAAATTTGGACATTTTCCCATTTTTTTAATCTAGCATTTCATTAATGTTTTGCTCTACTGTCAAGCAATTGGTGTAGGGTAGATTGGTAGTCATTCATTTACTTTGATCACCCAATCACATTTTGATCTGTTTCTTATTTTTATTTGGAGTCAAACTCTTGGTTTTCAGTTAGAGCTGTTTTATTATATGTTGAAGAGAAATCTCATAATTAAATATTATATTTATACTTGTTCAAGTTTATAAGCTTCCCCAAACAATTCCCAAAACAATTTTTAAAAACCAATATTAACACCTCTCTCTACAGTTGTGATTTCAGGATCAGAAGCTGAACTTTTAATTTAATTTTAAAAAATGTTTTTTTTGAAAATTTATTTTAATTTCACTGGTGATATGTTTAACATTTAGTCTTTTTGTAAGTGATATTCTTTATCCTATTATATACCGTTATTTTTACAGGTAATTATTTTAATGCTACCTTTTATTTTCATAGCACGTCAACAGTTTCTGATCACTTTAGCTAAAAAAGTTTGCCAGTTGTGTTAGTCTTTTCAAATAACCAGCTTTTGATTTTATTGATTTTTCTCTCTTTGTTCATTTCAAATTTCATTGATTTCTACCCTTATCTTTATATGTCTTTCCTTCCACTCACTTTAGGTTTAATTTGCTGTTCTTTTTCTAGTTTCTTAGGATGGAAGTCTGGATTGATTTTAGACCTTTTTTTTTTTTTTTTTTTTAAATAAGCATTTAGTGTTACAGAATTCCTTCTAAGCCTTGCTTTAGTGGTATCCCAGTAATTTTTTCTTGCTGTTTTATGTGTTGTAATTTTTGATTGAATGTTTGACATTACCTGTAGACTGAAGTAGAGACTGAAGTAAATACTGCTAGAAATGGGCACACCTCTTCTTCAGTCAGAAGGTTAGTAAGGGGGCTCCATTCGGCCTGGCCAGGAGCTGAACTGTGTTGGGTTTTTACTGTTGGTATTGTTACCTGTTAACCTTTGTGTACTAGAGTGTTCACATTCATCTTGGTGCTGGGCTGCTGATGCCTTTTGCTTAGAGTGGGAGCTGGTATTCTAGAGGTTTTCCTCAGTGTCCTTGGTCCACCCTCTGCTTTTTGCAGGCCCCATATGTCTGTGTCTCAGAGGGCATCTCCCTCCGATTTCCCACCCTTCCCCCAGTGTCAGATGGCTGTTAGTGTTGCTGTGCTAGGCTCACAGGTGAAGTTGGGCAGCTCTTCGTTGCATGGAGCCTATTTTAGTCTCAGGAAGGCCTCAAGTGCCTGATCCTCATGGTGGGGCTTCCCTCTGGTTCCTGCCCTTTCTCCTCTTGGCAGTAAAACTTGGTTTCGTGTCTTTGTGGGTCTTGGGCGGGAGTTTCTGCCCCTCCCCCTGCAGTAGCTACAGCTCATTTAAGTTCCTCAGTACAAGATCATTTCCTGTACTTCATCCGAGGTAGCAGTTGTTTTTTGCACACTTCCCTGGTAGTAGTGGGTCTTTTCCCGTGTTCTGGATATAAGAGGTTTTCTGTCTCTACCCCAGAGGTGGTGGGTGTGGCCTCTACTCCCCTGCAGAAGCAGTGCGTCTTTGTTTTTGTTCTGGGGAGACAGTGTTTGCTGTCCTTGCCGAGCTGCTTGAGGCCTTTGCTTCATGGGAGACAAATGTCTAGGGAAGCATTTGGGGCTCTGTGTCTGTTCCCTAGCAGCTGCTGGTCATCCCCTGCATGCCTGTACCACGCAGGTGGATCCTTTTCAGTCTCCTTACTTGCCCCCAGTCTTCCTCATGAGCACCAGTGGAGGTCTGGGAAGACAACTTGGATTTACTGCCATGCACTCTTGTGTCTGGGCCTGCAGCTATTCCAGAGTGATACAGTGGCTCACTTTTGGCCTGTAACAGTTCATTAAAATTTGGGCTGAGTTCTTTCTGTCCACTTGCGTAGCCACTCGTGGCTGCCCGTCTGTGTCCAAGGTGAAATGTGCATGCATTCCCTCTTCACTTAGAGGGCCTTGTCCTTGTTTGGACTTTAGATCACACAGTTGTCTTCTGATGTCACCTCTTTGATGGGCTCAGGGAAAGTCTGTAGATTATCTGACCTTTTCTAACTGTTAGCATGAGAGCAGTGTAGTTTTCTACACCTGAACATACATACATAATACTGTGTTTCATTTTTTTGTTCAAAATATTGTTCAACTTCCCTTGCAATTTCTTCTTCTCCTAGATTATTTAGAAGCATGTTTAATTCCCAAGTATTTATGGATACCTTAATTCCCTTGTGAGACCATTCTCTGTATGACTTTTACATTTTTGGAGATTTGTTTTATGGCCCGTATGATTTATTTTGGTAAATGTTCAATATGTACTTGAAAAGAATGTGATTTTGCTCTCGCTGAGTGGAGGATCCTGTAGTTAAAAATTGGGTCAAGTTGGTTGATAGTCATCTTCTCCAGTCTAGCTTGTTCTTTCACTGAGAGAAAAGTGTTCAAGTTGCCAGCTATCATTGTGGATTTAGATCCACATTTCCAACATCTGTAATTTCTTTTCTGCCAGAAGAACTTTCTTTAACTTTTTTATAGTGTATGTCTGATGGTGATTAATTTTCACAGCTTTTGTTTGTCTGAAAATCATTATTTTGGCTTCATTTTTGAAGGAAAATTTTGTTAGATATAGAATTCTAGGCTGGGAGTTTGTTTTCTTTAAATATGTCCTATCATTATCTTCTGTTCTCTATTATTTCTGATGAGAAATCTTTTTGTTCCTCTAGATAAATCATTATTTTTTAAATTTTAAGGTTTTCTCTTTTTAATGGCTTTTTTAGCAATTACATTTTGATGTGCCTTGGTGTGCTTTCTTTTGTGTTTATTCTGCTTGGGGTTAGTTACATTTCTTTGATCTGTAGATGAAATTTTGTTTTGAAATTTGGACAATTTCGGGTCATTATTTTTTCAAATATTTTTTCATTTTTCTCCTTTACCTACCCTACCTACCTCCAACCCTTCTCTCCTGGAATTTCAGTATACATGTGTTAACCTGTTTGATATACTCAGATTACTGAGTCTCTGGCTCATTTCCTTCTTTTTTTTAAAAATTAAACCTTCCATTCTCTTCACTTAAAAAAAGGTTTTCCTTTATGTTCACTTGCATAATTATAGCAGCTGTTTTAGAGAATGTGCTTGATAACTCCATCATTGTGTAATCCTTAGGTTTGTCTCTATTGACTTATTTGTTATCTTTGTTTACAGGTTACTTTTTGTTGCTTCTTTGTCTAGTAATTTTTGACTGGATGTTGGATATTGTAAATTTTGGGTTGTTCTGTGATTCATTTTGTAATATTCCTTTAAAGAATGTTGGATTTATTTCTGGCAATCATCTAAGTCACTTGAGAATCATCTTGGTCCTTCAGAGGTTTGTTTTTAAGTCTCTCAGGGGAAGTCTAACCCAACAGTAAAGTATTCCCTTTTGTGTCACTCCCAAATGCTTCAGTTGTTTGAAGAAAACTCATCACTCTGGCTGGCCAGAAGTTCCGTACTTACTGTGATTGCTGGGAATAGTTTAGAGTAATAGTTCCCTTTCTTGCCTTTTTTCCTCATCTCAAGGAACTTCACCTTATCCATGCTTGGCTTAGTGTTCAGCCAAGGATCCATGGGAATGTCTGTTAAGAGTTTTGGAGCTGTTTCTTTGGGCAGCTCCCTTTTCTGTGTGCTCTCTGAACATCAAGTTCCAGTTGATTCATCTGTCTCTTGTAGTAAGTGAGACCCTGTGTTTTGTTTGAGTCCCTGCACTGTGGTCTTAAAGTTGCTTCTTGGCGTAAATCCAAAGGTGTTACAGGTCTCACTTCCTTTGTTTCTCTTCTCTGGGCTCATAATTCTATTCTGCCCATTGTCCAATTTCTGAAAACAGTTGTTTGCTGTATTTTGTCCGATTTTTTTTAGTTGTGTATGGTGGGCTCCGGGTTACTCTATTGTGGCTGGAAGCTTAACTGTTTACTTTGCAATTTTTGAACCTGTTTTAGTCTGAATTTTTATTTGATAATCAAAAGCAAGTATTTTAAGATTGAGTTACACATTACTTCTGTATAATGCCATTTTACATGTTGTAACTCATGACATTGATGAACCCATTATTGTTATTTTAATTTTACAGAAGATGAAACTGAGATAGTTAAGGAAACCATAGGAGTTTGCTTTCTGGTCTACAGTGAATATAAGCAGATGTAATTTTCTTTTGAGTTTCTTTCTTACTCTTTTTCACAGCAGTTACAGAAGTCTGGGCCAAAGTAATTTGCCATGTTGAGCTATTGTTGGTTCTCTTTGTTTGCCATATTTATCAGATTGTTTATATGTATATGGATTGCTCTGGGATGGGTGATATGTAAGATTAGAAGAAATTTTCAGATATTAATATATGTTGCAGCAGTTAGCTTTTTTGCCTAACCTCTAGGCCCCTTTTGCTGGGGGCAATCTCTCATTAATTCTTGGTTGATGAATGTCCTGTTTCCTTCTTTTGGTAGTCAGGATACAAACATGTGAACTATTGGGGCAAGTGCTAAAAATATAGAAGTGGTGCCTTGGCTAAAGTGTACCTGCTAAAACACAATTTTTGTACTTTTTTGCCTCTTTATTCTTCCAGGCGTCTTTGTTCTAGCTCATTTTTCAAACCCCGTGTACGCCTCTGTTTGAATTTTTTTTTGGATAGCCCTTGATGTCTTTCTTTTTTTAAAATGTATTGTTTATTTATTTATTTATGGCTGTGTTGGGTCTTCGTTTCTGTGTGAGGGCTTTCTCTAGTTGCGGCAAGCGGGGGCCACTCTTCATCGCGGTGCGCGGGCCCCTCACCGTCGCGGCCCCTCTTGTTGCGGAGCACAGGCTCCAGACGCGCAGGCTCAGTAATTGTGGCTCACGGGCCCAGTCGCTCCGCGGCATGTGGGATCTTCCCAGACCAGGGCTCGAACCCGTGTCCCCTGCATTGGCAGGCAGATTCTCAACCACTGCGCCACCAGGGAAGCCCCCTTGATGTCTTTATTTTTTTGCTTACCATATCCTAATTTGTTTGCCACGGTTTAACCTTAGAATCCCAAGTGGTAGAAGGAATGTCTGACTTGGAGCTAGGATCCATATTTATTTAGTCATATATGCTTACTAGGCTTCTCCTAGCCTTCATAAAAACATATTAATTTTTTTCCTTTCTTCCCCATGATTTTGTGCTAATAAGCACATCTTTTCTCAACTGGCAGTTGGCTTCCAAATTTGTGAAATAGGGATGATAATTTTTAATATCTAGTTTGCAAACATGTAAGATAATCTGTGTGTGTGTGTGTGTAAATAATATGTAAATGCAGTGTAGTATTATTTTTGTGTGTATGGAAAAGTTGTCTTCCAGTTTGGATTTCTGCATTTTTGTTTTCAGTTAGGTTATTTGGTGTTCCATAGTAACTGTCTGCTAGCTCACTACTTCCTTGTTTCCTTGTAGAATAGAGTGCTTTGGGGGACGAATGAAATGTCTTAAAGTTTCAGTCACTATGAGGACTCTTGTACAGAAATAATTGGTGTGATTTTTTTTGTGCAACATATCTACAAGAGCAAGAATATGGGGGGACGCATATTGGGCTGTTAGATGCAGGCTTTTAGAGTGATGAGAAGAAAACAGGGGCCCCGGGAGAACACATGTATCACAGAAAGCCAGTTTTGCTGGCCTTTTACTTTGGCAAGTCTTTTAATTAATCCCCTCGTTTAAACAATTATTTTTTCCTATTCCTCTAAAGACTATGATCATATAAATTCAAAGAATGAACAGATGCTTAATTTAGAACATGAAAGATCCTGTCCTCCAGAGGAAACCACTTTAACCTAGCCAGTTTTCCTTCTTGACGGTGGTGTCCTGCGTGTTACAGCTGATGTGGAAAATGTTCCTTAGGAAAAGAATGGAACTAAGTGGATGCAAATCTCTTTTATTTTGAGCAGTTACTGTAGTATTGCTTTGCTTATAGCTGTGAAACCACTGATCTTAAAAGGCCTGCATGGAACTTTTCTTGGCAATTTTGTTTCCAAGGAGAAAGCAAACAAGTAAATAGAAGGGAAACGTGTGCATGTGGTGTATGCATGTATGCCTTTAATTTTATCAAAACTGGTAGGGGTGTGCGAGAGGTTTGTGATGTGGTAATAATGTGGAAAAAGGTATACCCTGAGCACTCTTGTTTCCTGATAAGGACGGCCCCTGAACTTTTACATGGTCTTAAGGTAGTTTGGAGGTAGGGCGAGATACTACAAGCATTCTTCACAGGCTCTCTTTGTGAATTTTCCTTTATCGACATTCCTCAATATCATATTGAGGCTATATAACACATAAAAAAACAGATAAAGGCACAGTTTACAAATTATATTGAGTAAAATAATAACCTACAAGAGTTTATTAAAGCATGCTATAAAGTGCGTTGAACTGATCTGCTGATGATGAGACCTTGCGCCGTTGATGGGAGAGTGTTGGGAGAGTGTTGTCCTCGGAGGAAGCTGAAGAGGAGCACCGTGCACTAGGGCACTTACTCTAGTGATAACTTCCAAAGTGTAATTGGACCTCTGTCCAAATTCGTAAGCTGACGTGGAAGTTAGCATTTCCCTCGTCAACTTCCTGGACCCTTCTCCAGTCTCGTTAGCTTCTTGTTTGCTGTTAGGTGGGCAGTGTTGTGTATCCTTTTCTGCTTCTGTGAGGAGACCGTGTGTCCTTTGGCACATACGCCAGTATGGGTCCCCTTAGTTTTCGCAGGAAAATAGAATACAAATTAGCTTTGAATAGGGAGTTTGATATCCCCAAAAAACTTCATTATTTCTAACTAAAATCTGAAAGAATTCTTTGTAGAGAGAGTGATTTGGTTGTACTTTTGTATTCAGGTCTTTAGGTTTTTAAGCATTGTCTCTGAGCTTAAATTATTTATGTATTAATGCTAAATTAAAATGGCTGTTGTTTAGAATACAAACTGCTGTGATCGCTTTCATATTTGTGATCATAGCGATGTCGTATAATACATGACTCTGTCATGTATTCCTGCCATAGAATTGCTTTATATATACCATGGTTAGTGGCCAACATTTAAGCAGAAAACACATCTTGAGAAAAAAACTACTTAAATATTAAACGATGAATTAAAACTTAAATTATGTAAAACTAAGAAGCTACATTACCAAGACCAGCAATTAATACACTATAATATCTTCAGGAAAGATGCTAACATTTTAACATTTGTTTTCTGTTAGAATTGTAGTTTGCGGTGTATGCTATTTTGGAACATTTATTTTGAAGAGCTCAGCATGTCTGAATTAAGGCATAAATCAATGGTCTAAGATTTTTAATGGTTATAGAATTTATCATAGATTAAAATCCTTGATAGTTCAAACAACTACAGAGGAAAAAAAATTCAGTTGTTTTTTAGTGCCAAAATCATATCAGCATATTTGATTACATTTATTCATTCCAGTGTTCAGGTCAATAGTGCAGAAATGCATTCAACTGACAGAGTCCTAAAGCAGTCTGTTATTTTGTTTGATAAGATTTTTTTCTTACGTTTATGCATAATGGATGTAGGACCACAACAATGACAGCTACTAAGGTTTTGAACTTCAGGAACTTCCTGTGAATGGACATTAGATAAAACTGAGGAATTTTAAACCTAAAATATGAGCCATTTAAAAAATTTCATGTTGTGATTCAGCAAAAGCAGACCTTGAAGTGTATATTCCATTTTAAATAAGCTGAACATATTAACATCTAGATTTATAAACAGCACAGCTAAATTACTCCTTTGTCTCTCCCGTTGTTGTTCATGATACTTGACCTTGCATGCGTGATGTTTGCATGTTTTGGATCGAGCAGACCCTAATGTTGGAAAGGAGTTCTCTGTATGGTGAGGTAAGTAAGCCTCCCCAGGTCCGTCCTTCTGCCTGCTCATCGTGCCTGAAACTGTGTCTCATGTCTCAGCGCACAGAGAGCAAGAAGGCTCTTTGAAATTTTGCCTCAAGACTGTAAACTTGTGGTACAGAAAGAAGGATATACATTGATCATTATAAATAGCAAGGCAAGACTGTTCCCGAAGCATGCCCCAGGTTTCACGCGGCCGTCGAGGGTGAGGCCTGATTGGCGGCGGGGAGTGGAGGTTGGCAAGGAGTAGGCTCACTTTTCTTTCAATGCTCCCCTCGCTGCTTCCCCCAGACAAACGTGCAGCCCAGCAACAAACCCAGAAAGCATTTACAGAGGTTTGCCATAGCTGTAGTGCAGAAAGCTTTTGGGTGAAGTTTGGATGTATTCTCACTGGTAGTGCACCTTTTATACAGAGATGCTCTCTAATCAGCACTCCTGTGTCCTTCCACCCCCGCCCTTCATTCCGTCCTTTTACCTCTCCTCACCCAGGGTTTTTCTGAGTCATTTATTAATCTAATCAGTTTTTCACGTCCTGGCACGGGCCATGTTTAAAATACATTTGGGCCCAATTTCGCATGGGACTGAACAGATGTTTTCCTCTGTATCGCATCACAAAGATAAAATCTGATGTATGGACACACACTTGAATGAAAGTGAACACTTAAACAAAGAAGCCTTTAAGAGATGTTGCCTGTCACGTGTGCCTTGGGTTGTGCAGGTTTTGTTTTTATTCTCACCACTATGAAAACTTTTGTCAATGATAAAAGTTAAATGTTTTATTTAAAAAAGAAGTTGGGAGGGGTACGTAGGTCTATCACCCGGAGGATGGTTGTGCACGAGAGCTCAGAGTAGTCTGCTTGGAGGAGATGATACCTGAATTGCGTCTAAGGGGTTGAGACAGTTTTGGGATTTTTTTTTTTTAACATCTTTATTGGAATATAATTGCTTTACAATGGTGTGTTAGTTTCTGCTTTATAACAAAGAGAATCAGCTATACATATACATACATCCCCATATCTCCTCCCTCCTGCGTCTCCCACCCCCCTCCCTATCCCACCCCTCTAGGTGGTCACAAAGCACCGAGCGGATCTCCCTGTGCTATGTGGTGTCATACAGAGTGAAGTAAGTCAGAAAGAGTTTTGGATTTTTAAAATGTCTCCTGGTACCTGAACGGAGGTGAGCAGTTTCACTCGGTGGTGAAAGAGTGGAGGAAAAACCAGTTCTGTGCCATTTTAGGGGGCTCATAAGAATGAGGTGAGGTGCTGTAGTAAAGGCTTTGTGAGGGAATACTTCCTGCCCGGCACACTGGTTTTGGTCGTTAATTTGCTAGATTTGGACAAATCTAAGCAGGCATTTTTTAATTGTTAGGTAGGTTTATGTGGAATAGTTTTCCTGTTTTACGTGGGATTTTTTTACAGTTAAAATATTAAAAGGTATATTATATCACATTTTAAATAGATCCAGTGGTACAACACAATTTTTCTAACATCTTAGTATATTTATTTAATTGAAAGACTAGAGGTAATTGTGAGCGTTGGTTCTCTTGAGAGAAAATTATATGCATATTCCCCTCTTAGTAAATTAAAGTTGCCCCTAAAATGTGTTTGTATTATTTAAATTGTCGCTGCCACTGCCATTTACAATAATGTTAGCACTGTGTTCCCACAGCATAACTATTGTTATCATGCTTGAGTAAAAAAACACACGAAATATGGCAACGTTTTCAGTTCATGTATACTTTACAGTTTATTTTCTAAGGACATTTGGATGGTAAAATATGGTTTGTTGAATGGGAAATATTTTGTCTTACTTTGTGAGGTTTACTCATTTAATATGCCACTATTTTCTAAATCCCCAAATCATCTATGCAAAGTAAATTTTTGCATAAATTATATAGCATACCTCAGTTTAAAGTCTTTCCTTTTGCTTTCTTGGGAGAAATGTTCTGGATAAAAACCATCTAATTAGTTTACCATGAGCAGTTTCTCTGCTGCCACAGGTTTGGCATTTTCTTTAGGTCAGGGTGGTCTGTATCACTTCCTGAGATGGTAGAAAACTGCTGAAGCCATGCGTTTGTAAGGGTGCACAGTGCCATCAGCACTTTTCACTTTCCTCCGGCAAGGGCAAATCGAGATAATTTCATTATTTGGTTTTCTCTAGCCCTCTCCCCGATTCTCTCTCTCCTAAGCTTTATGTAACCCCCTCCTCCTAGATCTGAGCTGTATTCCTTTTTCTTCAAGGTCATTCTTTTCAGCTTTACCTTCAGTCTTCAAAATGGTGAGCTGTTTCTGAGATGACAGAGGACACTTAGTCTCGAAACCATGTTAGTTTACAATGGTGAGATAATCATTTTAAGAAAGGAGAGAAACACAACTGAGACCACATGTAATTGTTGTCTGCCTTGGGTTTTAGCCCTTGTCATCTTAAAGGTAAAGTTAGTTTTGATTCTGGAACCTATTCCTGTTTTTTTCCATTAAGTTCATCTATCAAAGATTAAAATACGTTTATTGGCATTCTAATGGTGCCAGGTATTTAGTATGTGTTATGGATTGAGTTGTGTCCCCCCAAAATTCATATTATCAAGTCCAAACCCCCAGTGTGACTGTATTTGGATACAGGGCCTATAAGGAGTTAATTAAGATTAAATTTAGTCATAAGGGTGGGGCCCTGATAGGATAGGGTTTGTGTCCTTTTAAGAAGAGACACTCAAGCATTCTCCCCCTGCCCCACCTCCCTTGCTCTTTTCTCTCATCCCCACCTGAGGACACAGTCACAGGTGGCCATCTACAAGCCAGTAAGAGAGTTCTCACCAGAAGCCGACCGTGCTTGCACCCTGATCTTGGACTTGCCTCCCAAAAGTGAGAAAATAAACGTCTGTTGTTTAAGTGCCCCCAGTCTGTGGTATTTTGTTATAGCAGCCCAAGCTGCCTAAAACAGCAGACAGTTATCACAAGTGCTATTTGGCATTAAAACCGGCTTGAATGAGTGTTCCCTCCTTGAATCAGTTTGTTGATCAGCTCATCCAAAGGAAACAACTGTTTCCTTTGCAGTTGTCTCACTATTTGCGGTGCTCAGCCATCCTGTGCTGCTTTAATTTTCCTGTACACCCTGTTTTCCTGCTGCCTATAAGGTGGCTCTGGATTGAACTGTATGTATGGATACCATGTACAGACAAGTGCACAAGTCTGAAGTGTGCAGATTGACGGATCTCATAAACGTACCCGCATAACTAGCCCCTGAATCAAGAAACAAAGCAGCGCCAGAACTGTTCTCTTGCTGCTTCCAGCAGTCACTGAGGCCTCCCTGCCCCACCACCGCGGAAGGCAGCTGTCACGGCTCGCTTTTCACCCAACTGTTTTGATGAGGCTCTGTTTCTTCTACGTGGTGGTTTCCGATTTGAATCTGATCCTCAGCCTGACCCTGATTTCTGCCTCTGTATTTTTTGTTAAAAAAAAATTTTTTTTTAAAATTCTAGCTTCTTTTGTATTGTTGGCCTTTGATCTGTGAACAATTTAGACCCCCACCCACCAATTTGTTTATTGCACTGTGGCCAGAGAAGACTGTTTTACATATTTAGGGAAGAGACTTCATAAGCCTCTTTAAGTAAATAAAATGCCTGTCTCAGCTTTATTTTGTAAATCTTGAAATTCAAACTTGAAAGTAGAGTTTGTGGTTTAATTTGCTTATGTTATAGCTTGGTATGCATATAGCCCTCTGTGGGGTGCCATTTCAGCTACCATTATTATAGTGAAAACATCTATAAAGAAGACATGCCTGTGAATACTCCATTTTTGAATGCTCTTCTAATGAGGTATTAGATCAGAGGTGGCATTACATTTTGGAGGGGCTGCTGATTAAAAGCAGTTTGCATATTATTACATTGCTCTTTCAGTTGATATCAACTTTCTGGTGTGATACAAGCTCAGTGTCAAGAAGGATTCTTAGCTCTGAGTTTAGATATGAAATGAGAAGGGTGCTTGTGTCTTATCTGTGCCTGGGTCAGTTTTCTTATTAAATACATCTCTGATATTTTCTGTCGAAGTTACCCCAAGTGTATAATTTAATAAGCAAGTACTTCATCTTTTATACAATAAGTCAAGAGTGTTCAAATTCGTAGTGAGATAAAAAACATGTATTATTATCAGTGTTTTAAGCTGATAAATATATATTACAGTATATCAATATTTTTCTTATTGATATTTTATTCATTCCTTTATGAATAGTAAATATTCTGCTTGAAGTGCAAAATGACTAAAGAAAAGTTGATTTTTTTGAAAATCTAAAGTGAGATATATTGACTTTTGATTTACATTGTTTCTAATGCATGTAAATGAGTTTTATATATTGGTTAAATGGTTTATCAATCAGAAGCAGGATGACATATACAGAGACTTATTTATACATAAATATATATTATATTTGCATATAAAGGTACACATACATACGTGCACACACACATACCAGCACACATATAGACACATACATGGGTATGTTACAGGGGTTGGCCTTACCTGGTTGCCACAGGCATTGATTATTTATTTATTTATTTATTTATTTATTTATTTATTTATTTATGGCTGTGTTGGGTCTTCGTTTCTGTGCGAGGGCTTTCTCTAGTTGTGGCGAGCGGGGGCCACTCTTAATCGCGGTGCGCGGGCCTCTCACTGTCGCGGCCTCTCTTGTTGCAGAGCACAGGCTCCAGATGCGCAGGCTCAGTAGTTGTGGCTCACGGGCCTAGTTGCTCCACGGCATGTGGGATCTTCCCAGACCAGGGCTCGAACCCGTATCCCCTGCATTGGCAGGCAGATTCTCAACCACTGCACCACCAGGGAAGCCCCACAGGCATTGATTTTTACAGGCTATGGTAATGTTTTTAGTAATAAAATCATCAACGAGTTATGTTACCATGACCTGTCCTGCTGGTAAATAATGTACTAACAAATATCCCCAAGCTGCCTCCAAACATACATTTATGTTGATTAGTTAATTGGTTACTCTCTAAGGTGCGGTGAGATACAAGGTAGATGTAGGTGCTAAGTGTCAATTTGCCCAGTTTTTTTAGGTCCTTGAAATGATTTTGTTTTTATTGGACCTGTGTAGGGAGCTCTTTTATATAGCATGTTATAAATACGCTGTTAAACAGGATATAATTCAGTACAATTGTAACTGTGAAAGTTATATTGTGAAAGAAATGAAAAAAGTTCTCTTTTGTATTCCCTGAATATGGCTGTTACCCTGAGGGGGTGCTGAGCATGACACAGACCTGGGTTCACGGCCAGAGGGACCCAAAGAAACTTGTTGAAGATAATGGTTTTTTTTCTTTTTTTAACTGACCATCTCTGAAGAGTTTGCATGTTCATGAAATGGTAAGCCTTTTATTCTTTTAAAAAATATATTATCTCGAGTTGTTTAATACTAAAACAGCGTTGCCATCGCCATCATTTTACATAAATGACAATCCTTTGTGAAGCATAAGTTTGCATTTTCTTGCTTAAATTAAGTTGCTGTGCTCTTTGCATTAAGAGCTTTAGTGTAAGGGCTTCCCTGGTGGCGCAGTGGTTAAGAATCCTCCTGCCAATGCAGGGGACATGGGTTTGAGCCCTGGTTTGGGAAGATCCCACATGCCGCGGGGCAACCAAGCCCATGAGCCACAACTACTGAGCCTGCGTTCTAGAGCTCGCGAGCCACAGCTACTGAAGCCCATGCACCTAGAGCCCGTGCTCCATAACAGGAGAAGCCACTGCAGTGAGAAGCCCATGCACTGCAACAAAGAACCAAAGCAGCCAAAAATAAATAGATAAAATAAGTTTATTAACAAAAAAAAGAGCTTTAGTATAATGTTTTGTTGCATTAGACCCAGAACGAAGAGTCTTGTTTTTTGAAAGTGGAGGAAGAGGGGTGGATGTTGACAAGGCATTATTGAATTGCAGGTATATTCATCCTGTAATTTATTGTGCCTTTGATCTTAATAGCAGACTTGGTGGAAATGTGTCTTTTTGATAACAGGACTTTTGCTTTTCTTAAAGATTGTGTTTCTCCTTATCTCATGTAGACTCCAGTGCTATGATTAGAAGATTGACCCTTCCCTAGCTGCATTTTACTGTCATCTGTCATTGCATTTAATGTCAAAAATACATTTTGACCAAGTTATGCCATGTTGAGTAAGTTTCTCAGTCGGTTTATAGGGGATTGATAAATAATGGTATGTTTATGGTGTTTTGACTTGAGAAAGGCATTACTTTGTAATTTTGTAAACCCAGAGTCCAACTTGTCAGTAAGGTCCCCTGAGGTAGCTCAGGGAAGATGGGTAGATTTCGGCTCCCATCTGTTGGAAGTGGGTGAGTGGTACTGTGTTGAGAGGGATCCTGAGGCTGCCCCTGATGTTGTGGGCAGTGAAGACCATGAAGAATCAGTGGTGGCACATGAGCCACTTACTTGCCAACTCCGATTTAGTTGAATGAGATGCCCTTTGGAAATACAATGAAAAATGCTCAGTTGCCCAGATGTTCTTCATTCTGTAATATTGATATAGTACTGCCTTATATCTATTATATGCCTTAAAACAACTTTGTTGATGGAGTATATAATTATCTTAGTTAAAATGTGTTTTACATATATTGCACATCTGTGGCCCTATGAATATATATTGGTAGATTAAAGACTCTATTTTTGATTTTAGGTTAAAATTTTTAAAAAATATATTTTGCCCTATTTTTATATGGTTTGTTTTATGGAAAAAAAACATGTCTTTTTGTGTAGAAAAACTCAGAATTCATTTATGTTGGTGAAATCGTAATTTTTTGTCCTTATTTGTGATTAAATAATGTAGGGATTTATTTAAATGTTAATAGCTTATGTCTTGTAAATAGAGAGAAAACAAATACTGGACATTTTTGACAATATGAAAATTAAAAGAAAGAGGTTAAGTAAGGTCTTGATGTGAGATGTGAACTTTCTTTTGCAGGTGGGAACACACTCTATGCATATAAAACACAAAACTATAGTTACTATTTATAGATCAAAGAGTGGTTTGTATTGTATCTCTAGGACTGTATGTGCATTGACTCATCTCTGGGGCAGTGTCCTTTGTCAGCTACTAAAGTTCATTTTCTTGCTCTCCTTTTTCAACCGACGATTAGGCCTAATATAGAACTGAGTGTCTAAGCCCCACATCCCCGCCCTGCTACTTGGGGTCCGCGGGCACGTATCACTCCATGCAGCGTGGCTAGTCGTGATTATGGGTGCTTTGGATTATGGTGTTAGGTGGTAATATCTTTTAAAATGAATTAGGTAAAAATGAAAATTCTACCACAAAAATTCTTGAATATCAGATTGTTATAGTATTATCATTTCTATAGGATTTATTTGTGGACTTTGAAAGGTTCATAACATCTTCATCTCTTGCTTCCTAGTTCAGTGTCTTTTCTACTATTCTATACTGCGTTGTCTTCCTCAAGGCTTTTAGTTTTGTTTTGGAAAAATCATAGAAATTGCCTTTATTATTTTCCTCGAGAAGAGGGTGTGTTCCTCGTTGTGTTAACATCTGGAATGTAGTCTTAGAATCACCTGTAATTGACCACCCCTGCCTCCAGTGCTGGTAGGTGAGATGATCAGTGTCCCCTGGATCTAGTCAAGGCAAGATTATGTGTGTATGACTGTTTATATGTTTACAGTCTTTCTCCCAGCTATTCTGTGGATTCCATGAAGGCAGAGACGATGGTTGTTCTATTTACCTAACACACTTCAGAGTGAGTTATTAGTAAATAACTGTCTAACAAGTGGACTAAATTTTTAGTTACCATAAAACACCTAAGCATTTGAAGAGGTCAGGTGGCCATCGCTTTCTTGAGGAAGACTTCTAGTCCCTTCAAAACTGTCTGGTTCCCTTTTTCGTATTGGTCTGATGTCTTTATGCACTTATCAATCTCAGTGCTATTGTCTGTGAATCTGACATTTTCCTTCTGCAGTCGCTGCTTTGTGGGGATAGACGGTGCCGTCTTTACCTGTTTGCATCTCCCGCACCTAAGTGCAGTGCCCCTGCGTGTGAGACATCCGTCAGTATTTGTTGAATGAATCCCTCGTTGCTTCAATGATGTAAATTGTAATAGCAAGTTAAATGAACATTCTAAAACAGGATAAATTGATATTTATTGGAAAAATCTTTTTATTAAAACACATCTAAGTGTAGCTATAACTTTCATTTTTACTAGCACAATCTCTGTTCTTTCTAACTTTGAACAATTTGGTAAATTACTGTTGTGCATGGTGTTATCTGAACATGCCATGAGGATTTCATCATGGTGAAAGAAGTAACATAAAAAACAAATTAAAAAATCCCAAACTAAGTGCCATCCATCTATCTGTATTTTTTAAATAAAATTGTCATAAGCATGTTCAAAGATGGAGTTACTGTTTTTGGTAGTTTGGCACGAAAAATTAATTTAAGTTTATATGTTAACAGACGACTAATAAAAGCACATAATGATCTACCTAGGCTCTTAACATATAGTTATTATACTGACTGTAGGCCTGTGTAGGCATTACATCATATCGCACTTAGACATCTAGAGATTTATTTCATATTATTTTCTAGTAATCTCGTAGGTAACTGACAGTCCTCAGAGTTTCCTTGTATCTGTGTTATGAAGCCTGTTTGTGACCGAATCCTGCCTTTTGCTTGTGGTAAACTGTGCTTTTAAGTGAACGAGAAGCATGTTGCTTCAGGTGTATTCCTAGGACTAGTGAAGAATCAAGAATTGTAGCCAATCAGCTTTCTGCCTGTTGACCTTTTTCTTTTGGGCCCTCTGATCAGTTTTGAAAGGGAGAGCTGGTTACAGCCCATTCTGGGGGAACCTGCCTGGTGTGACGGCAGGTTCAGATCAAGCCCAGAAGTGTCTTCTCATACTTGGCTCGTATGTTCTGCCAGCTTGCTGTATGGCTGCCACAACAGTAACCCCGAGCGTGGCTTGATTGGTGAGGATTTACATGTGTGCTAATCAGAGTGGAATAAATGATTGGCTGCTTGCTGCATTGCCATAAAGGGTGCCCAGATGTACACACCACATGAACATAATGTGCCCAGGCACGGCACATCAAAGTTTGTCAGCTGCATAACCTCAGCAGGCTTAGGGCCTGTCGCAGAGAATTTGCTGATAATCGTCCCCTATGATTTAGTGTCTCACTTGGTGAAAGTGAAAGACCTCAAAATAATGTCTTGGCAACAGAATTTTTGATCCTTTAGGAAAATAATAAAGTGTGCTTAAACTTAGCTGGAGATAATGAATAGATGACTTTAAGCGATGCATTTTCAAAAGATGATTTCTTATATTTTGAAATATTTTCCAGTAAAACAAATATAATATCAAGTAAATTCGCCTAATTGAATAAACTGAATTTTTAAAAATTGCATAAGCATCAGTCTTTTACGTTGAATTAAGCCACATAAAAACCACCCAAATGTATGTCTGATGAAAGATGTAGCATAGAATGATTTCATTTAATAAAAACAATATTTCTAGAACTTAAACTTTACTGTGTATAAAATATCTATATATATTTAAAAATCCATAGTATATCTCCTTTGTAAACGTACAGTTAATACTCAGAATCCCCTTGTGTTGCACTTATGCACAAAATCTGTAATATCTGATTACTTTGACAAGTAATTTTGTAGTTACATGTTCATTGTATTGATAATGTATTAATGTACAATGATTAAATGGTTAAGCTGCCACATTTAAGTTATGAGCAGAAACATTTATCCAGCACCGCTAGGCAGGAACAAAGCCTGTCCGTTACCAGATGGCATTATTCAATCTCTGTGTTACTCTAAGATGTTAGCCTGATGGCATCGATTCTTAGCTTTGATACTGGGCTGCACTTGAGTGACCCAGTACAGTTCATTGATAAGGTTGAGTTAATTACTGTGTCTGTGCCAGCCAGCTTCCACATGATTACTGCTGTGAAAGATTTTGATGCCTTTTGCTTTAATTAAGCAAAAGGGAATGAACAGATCTAATTGGGTTTTGAAATAATCCCGTCACTATCAACAAGCATGATGTGTTTCCTCCAACTTTGTTAAAGGTACTTATAGAGGCAAAATTTTGTGGGGGGAGTGAAGTTTTTCCATTATTGTCTACACAAGGAAATGTTACTGTATAAACATTAATGCTGATTTTTGAACAGTTCAAACAGTGTGTTTTAAAAGAATTTGACCTGAGTCTGTTTGTAACTTCTGTTCAAAAAGATAATTATTTTTTGTTCATATAAATATACTAAAAACATAACTTTCAATGCATTTTTGTGCTTTTGTATTTGCAATACATCTTTAACCCCGTTTTCCATTAGGACAGGTACATTTTAACTTCTAAAAGTTTACCATAATATTTAAACTTCCATGGTTTGTGCACGTATCTCTTTTATTTAATTGATTTCACTAATCCTGCAGAGTTTACACAAATTAATAGAAAAGTGAAAATGAAGAAATGCTGTAAACTTTTCCAGTGGTAATATGAGGCTTCTAATTTTCATTTTTTTCTCATGTAGGAGTATTGATTTTTGTTATAGTATTTTCAGTTTAAAATTCTAATTAATTCAGATTTCTCTTATTGTTTGAGTAGAAATGTGTAATTATACATTTTCTTCATGTGTTTTTTTTTTTTTTTTTTTCTCCCCCTAATGTGCGTAACTAAAATACGTGAATAATGTTGTTTGGGAAAATGTTACAGTGTTTTTACTGAATTTTGGTTTTTCCCCTCTGCCCTTATTTGGGTACCATCCCTTTTCCCACAGCTATTCAGACGTGGTAAATACTGTCTTCACTGGCTGATGCACTTGTACACTTAATAACTGTGGGATGGTCCGCATCACCTCTCTTTTCTGAGTGTTATTAGAAACTTGCATAATATTTCTGTAAATATATCTCGAGTGATGCTAGAGTCAAATGAGATAAGAATGCTTTTTAAGCAGTAGAGAGCCGTTAGTTTTAGTAATTTATTCTTATTACCTAATACATGTTTACTGATGTTCACTAGCTTACACGTTGGCAATCAAAATGAGTTCATCATTGTCTTTGACTTTTGCCCTCTACATTTTAAGTAAATACAGGTGTAGTGAACCTGAGGGGAGAAGGGAAAAACCGTCTCTGCAAAGGTTAGAATAGTCAAACTGAGTCTGGATAAGAAGGAAAATGTAAAATAACTATGATAAAGTCTTCATTTTACTAGATAAGACTGAGGAGTCTTTTAAGTAACACTCTTGTTATTTTCTTCTAATGTCCTGTCAAAATGAGACAACAGTTTAAATGAATGATCAATTATCTCTGTCCATTCTCCATGGACCCCATTTCATGGGGAAGGGGTACAAAACATCAAAATTCAATTTAGATTTTACTTAGTATCCAGTTTTAATCTTGGTTATTTAGTTCGGAAGAATAATGCAACCTCTCCTCCTCCTTTCCCACTTAATACTAAAGATGTCCACTTTCTAATCCATGGAACCTGTGACCGTGTTACATTATGTGGCAATGGGGAATTAAGGTTCCAGTGGAATTTACGGTTGCCAGTCAGTTTACCTAACATAGGGAGATTATCCTGGGTTATCTGGGTGGGCCCAGTGTAATCCCAAGAGTCCTCAAATGTGTAAGGAGGGACAGAAGAGGGGGCCATGTGATGGGAGAAGGACTCAACCCACCTTTGCTGGCTTTGAAGATGGGTTAGGGGCCGTGAGCCAGCAAACATGAGTGGCCTCTAGAAGGTAGAAAAGACAGGAAAAGGAATTCTCCCCTAGAACCTCCAGAAAAGAACAGAATCCTGCTGATGCTTTGATTTTAGCTCAGTCATTTCTGGACTTCTGAATACAGGTCTGTAAGATAATACATTTGTGTTGTTTTAAGCCAGTAATTTTTTTTGTAATTTGTTATAGCAGCCCTAATACAATTATTTATAATCTAAAGCAAAGTTATTCATTAAGGTTTATTCAGAATTAAACATTTGATTAATGTTTATTTATTCTGTCTTTTATTTTCAACTTCAGTAGGCCCCACCTCAGTGTGTGATTTGGCCCTCGCTTGCATTATGCATGTGTCTTGGCCACTTTCACAGCTTAGTGTTCTGAGGCCTTGTGTTGCACACCTTTAACATGTGTTTGTTAGAGAGGCAATGTAGTTAGAGTTAGAGGTCTTGGGTTCATGTTCCAGCCTCTGTGCCTTAGTTATAGGAAAATTGCCTGAAGTTTCTGCACCTGAAAATGGAGAAATGATGTGTCTTTTGAGTAGCTGATGAACTAATGTATGTAGGGCTTAGAAACTATAAAAATGCTGTGTCTGCACACATTTCTATTAAGATTACTCTTCAGTCTTTAATTCTAGCCTTAATACATGAAACACGAGCATTCTGTACAACTGTGGTTAGGAACTATGAATTCTGCATCTTGGGTTCTGTGGAGCTGGGAGAGCCTTACCTTGCTGCCATAATGATTCTTCCTTTTCTTGACTTGAAAAACCAGAGGTGTTTCCTTCCTTGTTTTTAGTCCCATTTGTAAAATTGGTTCAGAATGGGAATATAGCAATTAGTTTGTATTTTCCCGGCACTAATTTGCTACCTTCCTTTTTTATTCTCGTCAAAAGTTTTAAGTTTAAAGAAGATGATTATGTTTTCCATTTATTTAGGTTCTTGAAATGCTTTATCTCCCAACAAGTTCAATTCATTTAAAATTAATAAAGTTAGTGAACAGGGTCTTTGTCCTGGGCACAAGTGACCCCCATCTCAGTCCACGCCCTCATAATCCAGTCACGCCAGCAGTCGGTCCCAAGATAGGGGCTGTAACATGTGCATGGGGCACATGGCGGGGTAACTAGTCTGGCCTGGGGAAGTCAGAGAAAATATCACAGGCACTTTGGAGAGCATAGGAATTTTCTGTGCGGATACAGGAGGAGAGGGCATTTCAGGCAGAGAAAGCTGTGTGAGAACCAGTCAGGAGCCTAATGTTTCCCTAGCGGGGCCTAGAGGAGAGAGAAGCATGGAAAAGAGGATGAGGTTTAGAACCTGTGTGCGTTACTTTGTGCTTTTTCCTGTGGTCGTGGTGAGGCCATCAGCGCTGTCAGATCCCCACCCCCTGGGAGTTGTATGTGAGGAGCCCGCCTCAGGGACAGGCTTTGCTTTGGGGGCCCCATCAGCGGAGGCTGTGTCCCCCTGGAAGCAAGTGAGACAGCGCGAGGCTGGAGTGCGGGAAGGTTCCAGATAAGGCGGTCAGAGTAGAGTACAGGGGTGGAGTGGAGACATGTTTCTGATGTGGGAAGGACAGAATTAAGGGCCCAACTGAAGGAGGAGGTGGGGGAGGGAGGAACTGAGGAGAATTCAGAGCACTGATCTCAGGTAGGTGGCTGGTGGGCTTACTCCACAGAAGCAGCTCTGGGAGAGGAGAGCAGGAGGCATTTGGTTCTGGTTGTGTTGAGGGTGTGATGTCTGTGGGTCATCCAGGAAGAGATACTGAGAATACACATAAGGTGGGGACTGGAAATGTGGGCAGCGAGTCCCTGGCCCATGTGAGAGGCTGGAGTACACAGAGCGGATGCAGGGGACCCGGGAGGAAGTTCAGGGCTGGTGGGGAAATTGAAATACAAACGATACAAACCCCGGCGCTCGGGCAGGTTCCTTCTTACTGTGTGGCCCGAAGGACATCTGCAAGGTTTGTCATTTCCCTTCAAGTAGGGGTCAGAGCCTAGAGGCTTGATAGACAGACATTTGCTTTATTGATGACTGCGTTTCAGCTCTGTGCTGTGCTTCTCACCTTATGCACTCAGTGTTTGAGCTGGTGATCTCCAAGCGCACTTGTAAATTAAAACCACATATCTTGTGTTTTATTCCACAGTGAGAAAAAGCACACAAGGGATTTGAAATAAAACATCTCCAAAATTCTAGGATTTTTTTATTGAATTAAGTCTTACATATGTATCGAAATAACACCTTCACAAACCCCTTTCGATTAGGAAGTGACATGGGAACAATGTTACACATGAAAATAAATCAGTACTATTATATGTTTATTGAAGTCCTGTGAAAAGCTTATTAGATTTACCTAGAGCATTTTAATATCTTATGCTCCTTTTATATAATGTAGTGAAAATGTACATTTTTTTTTTCATTTTATGTGAATAAAACATAGTATCACTTAAATTTTAAGTCACTTAGTAATAGAGCTGTAAAAATATATATATTAAGTAGTTATTTTTTAGATATCTTCCTCCCGTAAGCAAATTTGACTTAGGCGTTTGGGATACTTGCCTCATGTTGTTTTGTTCTGATATATTAACATTAATCATGAAATAACTCTTTTGGCTTTAATATGGGGGGAAGTTCATTAGGAGAGAACTGTCCTCCTGCTCTCTGCCTTTTAATGAATAAAACAAAACATAATAGCTCCCAAATTTTGTAGTATATGTGTGAAGATACTGTATTACAGGGGACAGCCTAGGTTTTCACAATGCATGACGTCCTACTGTTTTATTACTACTGGGTATGTGACATTGATGGCCATTGCAAATATTTTAAATTTAGAACAATTTACTCCCCGCAGATAAATTATTGTGCAATAGCCATTTCTTTCTAAATGACAGTTAATGGACTGATCCTTTGAATACTATGTTTAGCATAATATAGCAGAAAGAAAAGTAATGATCAAAAGACTGAGGTTAGTCTTTCCTAAACGGCTTGAAATGACTTGGCATCGTATATTAACATTCAGAAAACATAGTCATGTCACAACGTGTTAAGCTGCTTATACATTTCAGCTGAGGTGGTGATTTTTACTTTTGGACATATGATAGAAGAGCTATTTGAAAAGTTAACTTTCTCACATCAACTGAAGTCTTTAAAAGAGTTTGATTAGTTTATTATAAAGAGTATTTTCTTGCCTTTTAAAAATAATATAGGATAATCATAAGCAGTAGCTTCATTTATTGTTGGAAAAAGTGTAATTGCAAAAATTAACTTGTCATACACCACAGCTCAGCAAAGTAACTTTCTTATAAGTCCATGGTCACAGTATGTTTTTGCAATTCAGCATCTGGCTCTGTGGGATACTGATGGCTTCTATGAAGAGAAGTACCAGGGTGAGCAATTAAATGCAAAATGACAGCATAAAATACGATCATTATGGTTATACAAAAGACACCTTTATGAATTTTGCAGATAACTGTCATTTTCCTCTTGCAGATAACTGTCATATTTTCTCTTGCTTTGTTAGCTTAATAATTTTAGTTCAATTTATTTTTTCTTCTGGAAAGTGAACAGCGCCATTTTTATTATCCTGGCACTTGTTTATGTCTTTTTTGCTTGTCAATTTGAAAAGTAATGATAACTCTTTTACTGTCTTTTGATGCAGTACTTTCAACTTTATTTCAAAATTGAAGAATAAAAAGAAATTACATAACAGTTGTAAGAGTAGCATTTATTTATGATTATTAGTATTTTATCATGTGAATTGAATACTATTCATGACCTGGAAATAAGGTTTGCCAGTAGTTTCCTCGTAATATCAGGTAGCGTTTTGGAGCATTTTTTCTGTAGTATGAACTCTCTGATTTGGTAGGGAGTAAAACAGTGTTGACGTAAGGAATCACATCGGATGTGTGGAAAGTTGTCATATTTCCTTTGCTTTTACTTGCAGAGTGTATTCTGCATACAGTGAGACTGTTGGTCTTTGTAGATGGGACTTACGCTCGAGGGCTGGAATCCCCATGACCTTTGGGGTGCTCCGTTGTTGTCGGGCTCTGCTCCTCTGCAGCCCTGGCAGTCTTTCCAGCCTAACCTTTCACTGTTCCTCAAAAGACCATGCTAACCAGTTATCTTTGCCATTACTCTCTCAGATCCTGCCCTCTTCTTTTCTTTCACTTGTGCTTGTAGTACCCCTAGTTCCCTGACTACCTTTTTTTCCCCATAAATTTATTTATTTATTTATTTATTTATTTATTTATTTTTTATTTTTGGCTGTGTTGGGTCTTTGCTGCTGCGCGTGGGCTTTCTCTAGCTGCGGCGAGTGGGGTCTACTCTTCACTGCGGTGCACGGGCTTCTCACTGCGGTGGCTTCTCTTGTTGCGGAGCACGAGCTCTAGGCGTGAGGGCTTCAGTAGTTGTAGCACGCGGGCTCAGTAGTTGTGGTTCGTGGGCTCTAGAGCGCAGGCTCAGTGGTTGTGGTTCACGGGCTTAGTTGCTCCGTGGCATGTGGGATCTTCTCGGACCAGGGATTGAACCGGTGTCCCCTGCATTGGCAGGCGGATTCTTAACCACTGCGCCACCAGGGAAGTCCCGAGGTTTGTTTTGTTTTGTGAGTTTTTGATAGCCGAGGTGTTAATGTTTCCCTCTGTCACTATTCAGGTTATTTTCTTTTCATTGCTCAATTGACATGGTCTAATCTGTTTTATCTTATTGCGTGAATACTTTTGGATGGTTTATGATTTAAGAATTAATAGACAAGTCTTATTTTATCCATTTGTTCTTAAATGCCTTATTTCAATTATATTGTGACAGCAGGCATTTAAAAAATTTTGATCAATTTTGAATAAATTTAGGTATATCAGTTGTATTTATTCATTATTAATTTCATTTATTAATGGAATCAGGTTCATGAATGATGAGTTTAGGAATCAATGAAACTCAATCTATTGGCAGTAAAGCAACACTAGGACAGTATCATACATATACCACATGTGCCTACATTTAAATATAGACACATATATATTAAATATGTAGCGATATACTATCTGTTGTTATTAATGTTATTATCTTAACCTTTTAAAAACAAATGTACACACACATAATGTTTGAGAGAGAGAGAGAGAGAAAAAGAGTATGTGTGTGTGTGTGTGTGTGTGTGTGTACATGCATATCTTTTAGCATTTCCACATTGGCCCAGGTGATTCTAATGTAACTATTTTTGCCAGAATTTTAGGTATGTAAAAATTCTGTATAAAAATACAGTCATTTGGGTTCATCGTGCAATTACTTATTGTGACAATTCCTATTAAGGAAGAGTCTGTTTTCGTCAGCATTGCTTTGGACAGAAAGATTGTGAGTCTAGACAGTATTCCTGAGTCTGTTAGATAGTGACACTTCTTTTTCCACTGAAGTTTTATAATAGCTTTGCATTCTGTGCTTCTTTGGAGTACACAGACATGATATATTCAAGATGAATCAGACAATAAAATTTACTTATTTTCTGTGTGATAACTGGTGCTGCTTTCAATAATAAAACTGAATTATGTGTACAGATCTGAAAATAATCTGAGATATGAGATCATTTTCTTTATATAGCCATAGTTAAATAATTTGTTTATATGACTGGTTTTTATAGTAAAACCTGTAAAGGTTTTATTCCCTTATACCCAACAGAGATTTGAGGTTCAAAACAAACAAATTAAAGAAACAAAACTAGAGATCTGTTGTTGAAGAGTGTAACTTGTTTACGTTTACAAATTTTTCTCACCATTTAAATTTTATTTTGTTTTAAACAGGTGTGTAAGGCTTACTTACTTTAAAACCTTTGTTCATTCATTTGCTTAACTCTTTGTTTACTTTTTTCAACAACATTATTGCAGAATAATTTCAATACAGTAAACAGCATCCATTTAAAAAGTGTACCATTTGATGGGTTTTGACAGTTCTATACACTTCTGAAGCCAGCGACAGCATCAAGATAAAAAAACGTTTCCATCACCCCCTAAATATTCCTGTGCCTGTGTGCAGCCCACCACCCCTTCCTGCCTGCCACAGGGAACCAGTGACCTGCTTTTTGTCACTGTAAACTAATTCATTCTATCATGTAGTATGTACGCTTGTCTAAAGCTTTGTGTGGACATATGTTTTCATTTCTCTGGGGTAATTACCTAGGAGGGAAACGACTGGGGTGTGTGATGACTCTGTGCTTAACTTTTTTGGAAACTGCCATCGAGGTCTTCTTTAATTTCTCTCAGCCGTGTTCTGCAGTCTTTAGTGCGAGGGCCTTAGACATTTTTTGCACTATTTTAAATGGAATTGCATGCTGTTAATGTCTAAAAGTGTGATTGATTTTTGTATATTAATCTTTTATCCTGTGAATTTCCTAAGTTCACTTACTTGTTCCAATATATACGTATATATTTTTAGATCCTGAGGGTTTTCTACGTAAACAATCACATCTTCTTTGCATAGAAATAGTTTTACTTGTATTTATCCAATATTTATGCCTTTACTTTTTTGTCCCTCTTCTTTTTTAGTGATAATTGTCTTAAAATCTATTAGGTCTGACATTAATATACTCACTTCAGCTGTCTTGTGGTTACTGATTGCATGGAATATCTTTTCCAGTTTTTACGGTTTGAATACATTTATCTCTTTCAATGTTAAGTATGTCTCTTATGGTTAGCACATAATTTTGATCTTTTAATACATTCTAGTAATTTATTCTTTTTAACTGTAGTACTTATTAACATTTAATGTAGTATAGTTGGTTGGGTTTATGCTTTCTGGTTTGCTCTTTGTTATTCTATGTCTCAGGTGTTTTTCTTCGTCTCTTTCTCTTTTACTGCCTTATTTGGCATTGATGTGAATCCTGACAGCTTTTGTTTATCTTGGAATGTCTTTATGCCCCTTTGTTATCGAAGTATAGTTTTGCTGAATATAGATGTCTTGATTGATAGATTTTCTTTCACTACTTTGTCGATACAATTCTTCTGACTTTTGGCCTCTTATTGTTTCTGATAAGTCGGCTCTTATTTGTATTTTTTTTCTCCTGCAAAAGCAGCTGTTAAACATGTAGCTGTTCCCTGTATGTGATGACTATTTCTCTTGTTGCTTTCAAGATTTTCTTAAATGTCTTTTTCTTTTTAGTTTGACTGTGATGTTTCCAGGTGTGAATTTCTTAGTGTTTATACTTCTTGATGTTTGTTGAACTCCTTGTATCTGTAGATTAATGTATTTCATCAAATTTGGAAAGTTTTTAGCCGTTATTTTAAAAAATGTTTTTTCTACCCCTTTCTCTTTTTTCTCTCTTATTGGGATTCATACCGCACATTTGTTGAAATAATACAAATTGTCCCATAGGTCTCTGAGATTCTGTTCAATTTTCTTAAAAATTTATTTCTTCTGATTAGATAATTAATGTCCTTCTGTCTTCAGTTTCACTGATTCTTTCCTTTGCCTTCTCAAATCTGCTTCTTTCCCATGTAGGAATTTTTTATTTCTGAAATGCTGTACTTTTCATCTCTAGCATCTCTTTTGTATAATTCCTATTTCCTTACTCATATTCCCCATTTGTTGAATCAGTGACATATTTTTCTTTAATTTTTGAACATTTCAAAGAATCAGTAGTACATCTTTTCAGTAGCTACTGAACTTTTTCTGCTACGCTGACATCTGGGCCAAATTTCCATTTTTCTCTTGACTTTTTTTTTCTTCCTGAATCTGGGTCATAGTTTACATCTTTTAAAAAAATGCATCTTATGATTTCTTTTTGTTGTTGTTGAAAATAGGGCATTTTATATAACATGGCATGGCAAGTTTGGATTTTGATTCACTTTTCAAGGAGTGTCTTTTTTTCCTTTAACTTGCATTGACTTGAGAGCGTGGAATTTTATCTGTTTGTGGTGTAGAGCCTCCAGTGTTTCTGTTCAGTTTTAAAATGCTTATTGATTCATTTGTTTTACCTTGACTTTCTGGGTATTTTCCCTGTGAATGTAAGACTTTATGGTCAAAAACAATGAGTTGGGCAGAGTTTGTGTCTGCCATCTGCCTGCTATTCGTATCTGCACCAGGGGCACATTCAGAGTTTCAGGTAGTTGTCAAGCAAGTTACCTTCTGAGCCTCTGTCTGATGCCTTCCCTGGGCTTCCTTTGCACCCCTGCTGAGTCAGCCAGGAATGTGGTGGGAGACTCATCTGGTCCTTTTACTGGTCCTTTGTTTATAGTGTCTCCTTGCTGAATTACTTACTAGTCTGCCAGTTGCCGAAACTGGGTTCACACCATTGTGCAGCAATGTTGTTAGATTTCCTCATTTACTTCCTACCAAGTTTTTCACTTTCAGCTGACAAAGCTATAGCATTTGTTCCCTGCCCCACATATATCTTCCCCTCCACCACCTTGGCTGAGAGCTCTCCTTTTTTTTTGTGCCAGTCATATGTTAATAAAGCTCTGATGGTCCCTCACCATGTCCGGGGATGGGTGTAGGCAATGGTAGCATCCCAGGCAAGTGCTCCTCACTCCACCAGCTACCCAAAGCTCCAGACAAAGTGCCTTTCCCCTTGTTGCCTGAATTTGATTTTTAGAATCATGAAATTGTTGCCTTTTGACGATTTTACATGGTTGTATTTGTTTTTGAGGAGAAGATTCACTGACGTCTCTATATTGCCAAAGCTGGATGTTCCTGAGTGAGTTGATATTTCCTCAGAAGTTTCTTGTACCCCATTTTCTTCCTCTCTCTCTTTCCCTTCTGGGACTCTAGTTAATTAGCTGTTCGTTAAACCCTTTGTAATTATTTCTCAGGTAGGTCCCTGAGGCTCTCTTTACTATTTTCTTTTTTAATTCAGTCTCTTTCCCTCTCTGTTCTTCATGTTGGATAATTGCTATTGATCTGTCCTCAAATTCACTGATTCTTTACTCTGTCATCTCCATTTTCCTGTTAAGCACATTTCTAATTCTAAATATTTCATCTTTTGTTCCTGAAATTTCCATTTGGCTTTAAAAAAAATAAATCTTATTTCTTTGCTGAAATTTCGTTTCTTTTCATTTGTTCCAAGCACACTTCAAAGCTTTATTTCACATAGTATGGTTATAATACCTACTCTGAAGTCCTTTAGAATAATTCCAGCACTTTGGTCATCTTGTTTACCACATACTGTTTTGCTTGAGATTTGCTCACATTTTTCTGACTCTTTCTACGTCAAGTTATTTTGGATTGGATTTTGGACATTTTGAATTTTATGTTGTGTGGTCTGTGGATTTTGTTGTATAGCTTCAAATACTCTTGGTGTTTTCATTTTTAGCAGGTAGTTAAGTTGATTACCATCAGATAGCATCTGTCATGTCTGCTGTAGTCAGCCACTTACATCTCATTTTTGATATTTAAGCTTTAGTTACAGTCTGCTTTCACGCCTCCTGGTTCATACGTGGTTTATGTATTCTGTGTTTATTCGTAAATCAGACGTTCCTTTGGCTCTCTCTTTTATGGTATTTACTTCTTACTCTTTCTGTGGCTATCGTTGCCCTGGGACACTTTCCCTCTGATCCAGAAATACAGCTGATTTTTCCATTGTGATTTTAGCTGCCTCTCTTTCCAGGGTAAAGCCATCAAAAAGGGAGGAGGGGCTGGATTTACCTCTTACTGTTTATATCATGCCTTGACTCCACTCTAAAACCACTCTAAAAATTTCCAGCTTTTGTTTAGTTTCCAGAAATATCAGATAATTTTTTTTTTTAGTATTTTGTTCAGATTTTACAGCTGTTATTTGTGAGAGGTTCAGTTTATTATTAGAAACTTATTACTTCATACCAGAAGTATATGAAGTTAAAAAAAAAAAACGCTTATTTTAAAAAATCGTTCTAAATTTTATTCTCAACATATTATATGCTCATTGTGGGAAATTGGGAGGGGCTAATAAATTGCAACAAATATGAAAAAAAATCACCTTTAACCCACTTGAACATTTTGATAAAATTCTTTTGATATTACACAACCGAATGTGATGTACATAAAATTTAAAAAGATATGTTTTTGCTTAAAATTACACAAGGAGTATTTTTTCATGCCATTAAATATTCTTGGCAGATATTTTTATGGCAGTATAACATTCCGTATGTGTGCATATAATGATTTATGTGACCATTTCTTAATGCTTCTCACAGTGGTTGTTCACAGTTTTTTACTTTTATGTATGACCATGTGGTGGACATCTTTGTGTATACATTATTGTGCCCTTTTCATAATATTCGGTGAGGATAGATGCCCAAAAGTAGAAATATTGGATTTCAAAGTGAACAATGATTTTAAAGTGTTCTTACATGCAACTAAATTGCTTTTCAGAAAGTCTGATCCATGTAACACCTGTGAGTGTGTGCAGTTTACAGCACCTTCCAACCGTGAGCATTAGATCTTTGATATTTTCTCATGTGATAGATGGGAACACTCATCTGTTTTTGGCAGTTTTTGTTAACTGTTTTGGTCGAATTTTTTTGTACAATTAAGAAAAATCTACTTTTCCCTGTTTTAAAAATCTGTTCATGTTCTATGCCTATTAAATATATGTTTCATTCTACTTGTTTAAATAACTGCTTTTAAAGCTCTTTTAATGATAGGTGAGACAGAACCTAATTTCCTACCTATAATACTTATCAACCATGAAAATAATTTCTTCAGTGTAGCATTTCTTTTTGATCATCTCCTTGAGTCTCTTCATGTTTGTGCTGTCATTTCCTCTACATGGTAATCCAAAGTGTGCCAAACCTGATGGAATGTACCTAACAGAACCTAATTAAAAAAATATATAATTGGACTTGGATTGAAACTTAAAAGCAGTTTCAACCTCTTATAACTTTTTATTTAGGGTTTAGAGAGATCATTTTTTCACTCTTATGAAATGTGAAAAACTACTTTTCATTTTAATGTTTTCATATGCAATTTCGTATTTGAGTTGGCGGTGTCATGTAACTGAAAAACAGAATATTTCAGGTAATGTTCATTAGCTTTTTGGTGAAAATATGATTTGTTAATAATACAAAATTGATGCGTGTTTTCTATAAGAGGCAGCTTCTTCTGTGGACAATCTCTTGGGACACTAATTGGGTGTTGAGTTTTCCTTGGGTTTTGCTATGGCTGTACATTGTTTTGGACTTTTTCTTGGGGATGTGGGGGAGGCCGGGGGCGTGTTCGGCTCTGCTGTACTTCTGCAGACAGTTTGTGCTCAGCCACGTGGGCGGTGGTGGTGAAGTAATGGTAACGTGTCACATACTGTGTGTTTTTACGCCGAGCTCTGGTTCAGTGACGTGGATTGAGACGTCTGTTCCTGTCTCCAGTCGACTGTCCACTTCTGCTCGGCGCCCCCTGGGGGTTCGTGGCGGCTCAGCCTCTTGAGCCCACACTGTCTGCTACTGTGCTTTTTGTGTCCAAGAATCATGGCTATGAGTGTATTTAATTATAAGACACCATGATGGATCATTTCATTAAATAAGAGTGATTCCAACTAATACCTCACACAATGTATTTGCTGTGTGGAGAGAATTGTATGAGGCTGACCACCAAGTCTGAATCATTAGAGCTAATAATTTATGTCTAAGCCTGAGGATAGTGTGCGTGGAAAGAATAACTAGTTTTTAAAATAAAATTGTAAAGCAGAACAAAATATTCAGATGCATAAACTAGATTCCATAGAAAAAGGAAACAGCAATGAATTGAGAAAGAATTCTGGTAAATGTGTATATATATTGACTTTAATTTACTCATAACAGCATTTCATTAACATGCTTAGTTTTGCTACCAGTGACCCTTTTGGTCAAGGTATTGTCACTTATGGTGTATCCTATACATGGAGTTAAAACATGACCCACTAAGAGATCCTAATTTGGCTGGACCTTGGCTTATAAATCATCGGCTGTTTAATTAATGCACGTTAATTTTCATATTCATAGAGAAACATTCACGTTTTAATCCTGCAGAAATCTCTAAGTTCTAGATTCTGCGTATGTAATACTGGAATTTAACTATGCCTTAGAGGAAGCATCAGTTGTGAGTGTCTTACGTGGTCCTTAGCATTTGTGGTATTTCAGTCCCTCTTTTTGGAGGTGAGTAGAAGTTCTAGTCATTTTGTAAGGTAACAGTCAATCGACAGAGAAACCTAGGAATTTGTACATTTTCTACATGTCTCATTAGGAAATAAGGATCATTTACTAAACTCAGTCATCACAGTTAAGATTGATTTGCTCAGTTTTGCTCTATGAATGTTAACTTTCTCTATGTGCCAAGCACTGAGCTGGGTGCTAAGACTATTGCTGTAGATCAGATGAAGTCCCTAAATAGCCACATGTCAGTTCAAGTCTGGTTTCCCACCCGATGATTTTAAAAAATGAAACTTTCAGTTTTCATTACTTTTCTGATTTCAGAATTTTGGATGAGGGATTGTGAGCCTTCCCTGAATATGCATTGGAAGGGAGACAGAAGTGGACATGGAGACAGGTAGCAAGTCATGAATGGGGCAGGGAAGCATCTTGGACTTCCTCCTGCAGGTGAGTGAGAGTCCCTGAGAGTACTGTCCTGTCCGATGGCTCATAGGACATGATTAGAGGACGGACTCATGAAAGGCTTATGAGCAGAGGAGGAGAAGGGCTCAAGCAGGACTTTTCTGTAAAGACTTGAAGATGCCTGTGGTATGCTGCCTGGATTTGGACAGGAAAACGAGATGGAGATGCCAGCTAGACTTTTACTGCCGTGTGTTGGGGAGATAATGAAGGACTGGATCGAGGACAGTGGTGAGAGTAGACCGAGAAGAGGCACTTAAAACACTGGAAGAAGCTCCGGGATGGGATGGTTGAGGTGGAAGTAAGGGAGAGAAGCACACTGATGGTAGTCCTAAAGTTCAAAGTGAATGATCAGAGAATGTATAAGAAGTTAGGGCTGAGGAGATGAGGATGTCAGGTTTGGAAAGCTGGATGAAGGAAAAGCCACGTCCTGTGAGACGGACTGTGTGCTGCCTGGTCTCCAGGGATGCAGGACGGATGCTGGCCGTGCAGAGCCATGGAAAAGGGGGTTAGTCTGGGTTGAGCCCCCGCCCTCTCAGGGACCGCTTTTGTCTGCTTCTTACTTAGTTTTCTCACCTGAAGAATTACGACATACTCTCTAAGAGTCCTCTTAATGGGAGTTCAGTTTTATAAACATTCAATTTGAGGTGTTGATGGACCAGCCATCTCTGTTTAGGGGGTGATGTGCTTGACGTGGCTGGAAAGGCCTCAGTGGTTGGTCTGAAAGGTTGGGACCTGGACAGCGAGCTCAGTTCTGTCTCCTGGACGTGGCGGCTGAAGGCCTGGAGTGCACGTGCTTGTGCAGGTGGAAGACGTAGTGCGGGAAGCAGAGTTTGTGGTCAGGGCCTGGGGGCTGGTCACACAGAGCGTGTGGGGTAGAGGCAGAGGAGTGAGGACGGGGAAGACAGATTCTCAGTCCAGGCCGAGGATTTTGAGGCCAGCAGCGTTGAGCAATGAGGACCTAAGAAAAAATCAAAACAGGAAGAGGGGTTCTCCTCAGGCCTCTCAGTTGGCCCTGTATTTCCAACACGCTGCTTTTCACTCCTCTGTCAACAGTTTCTGTTCATTTTTTTTTCCTCCATGTTGCTTCAGAAGGTGGTACATTTGGTGTTTTCCCACGTGGGTGCCAGGACAGGTTTCGATTGGAATATAGACTCTAATTCCAGCTGCCGGTTCATTACAGTAGCTGTTGGTACCTCAGTTTCATGGTCAGAGCCCAGTGTTTACTTTAGAGGTAATCCATTGCCTCTCCTGAAGTGAGGGTGTGGAGCTATTGTGGAGGGACAGCCAGAGGAAGAGCACAACCACAGTTTGGTACTATTTACTGTTAGGTAGTGTTTACTGAACACCCGCCCCGTACTTGGGGGGAAGTGCTAGCTATTAGCAAAGGAGGAGGGCCTTCAGTGGAAGACGAGGAGTTACCTGGGCGCTGTCTCAGTCACTCTCATAGTCAGCTGGTGTCTCTGTTATCCTTGATGCCCATGAATTGATTTTTCTCTAGTGCCTTTCCCTAACTAGAGGACTGGTGTGAACAGTATGGATTCTTCTGTTTCAGATGCTCCACAAAGGAAAGGTGAAATGTGTGTTTTTTTTTTTTTTTTCTTTTTTCTTGCATGTTCATTGTTTCCCTCATTCATTCTTTTAGTATGAAGTTATTAAAATATTTTAGGCGAGGACCCAGTATGTATAAAATATGTTAGGTACTATGGAGATATGGATTAAATAAAGCCATTAATAAGATACATATTAATACATTCATAAAATATCACTGTGGTGTACAAAGCCATATACACAAATAATGAACTTAAAAAATTCTTTTAGTTATGTGATCTGATAATTCTATAAGTTGGTCAGTTCATGAGTTTTTTCTTAGGTACGTTTATCATGTTTCATTAAAGTTAAATGAAATATTTCACCTATTTCTAATAACGGAACAAAAACAAGTCCTGATTCCTTAGAGTGAAATTTCTAAGCCTGTGGAGGTTAAATCCACTTATGAGGGGAAGACATTTTCAGTTACTAATCAGGAGGAGTAATGAAGTCAGAAAACTTTAATTTTGGCATCCTGTATTTCGGAAAAAGTGTACTCAGCAGTGCTAATTAGTTTTCAAGTTATTTTTCTCCCGTACTGTTTCTGTCAGGCAGTTTTTATCCCTCATGCTTGGAGGTTTACTATCCATACGCTTGGAGGCAGCAGAGCAGTAGATGAGTGTCTGTCCATCTGAGGTGTGCGGGAGCGCCGTCTGGGGCTGGTGAGACGGGGCCTCCTCCTTGTCTCCATGGTCCAGGAGGTCTGCGGCTGGGTCCAAAAACGTCCCTTTTTCATAAGCGTAGGTCTTTCGGATGCTGGTGATCCAGAGATTCCCAGGATATAGATAGTGCAGAACCAGTACTAGATCTCAGAGAGGAAGAAATCTTCAAGGTCACTTAATGTCAGGGTTTCACTTTACAGAGAGAGATGCTGAAGCTCACAGAGGTAAAAAGGCAAATATTGTCGACAGAGTAACCCAGGTGGCTAGTGCCAGACCTGTAGGGCTCCAGCTGTGTCAGAACCTTTCAAGTGCTTCCCTGGAGACTTTCATAGTTAGCTCCATGGGAATGTAGGTACGTAATATCTGGGAATTAACTTAGGTCTAAAGAATGAAACCATCTTGTGGACATCCTTTCCTGTCTCAACAAAACAAATAATTCAGGCAAGTGTGTTGATGCTAATTGTCAAATTCGAAAGCAAGATTTACCTAGGATAAGCACCTGTTCAGGTTATCCTTCCGTGGATAGTCAAGAAATGAGTGTAAAATGCATTATAATTCTCATAGAATTTCCCCGAATTAGTGGCAAACATTTTAATTTTGTTGTAAATATCCATATAAATGATTACTCTTTTTTTTTTCAAAGTTAATAAAAAGTAAATCTGTCTGGTGGTTTACTTTGCCGTCACAGTGTTCACTTTTCTCTACTTGTTTTTAAGCCATGTTTTCAGGTTTTTAAAAAAATCCCAGTGTTTGCAGTATATTACGTTTAGAAATCTATGCAATCTATAAAATAGGTAACTTTGAAATCCACTGAATAACTAAATGAGTTCAATTTTTAATCAATTTAATTTCCTACACTTTTTATATGTAGATCAAGCCAAACATTGAAACAGTTCCAAACTTAAATAAGATTCACTATACTTTGATTTAAATATAGCAGTTACACATAGGCTTATGGTTTTATTCAACACAGTTTTCTGCTTCAAGTAAAAAATGTTTAACTGTTAAATTATCAATTAAAATACTAGTTTTTATCTCTATGACTTTTTTATAAGATATAATAAGCAAGGTAATTTAAAGTTACCTAATGTAGTTTTAAATTACTGCATTAGAAGGGTGCTTTATGCACTGCATTAGCTTATGGGAAAATTGAAATGCTGCAATAATTGTAAATTATAATATGTAATACATGCCCAAACCGCTTTCTATACTAAGCACTCTTAACAAATTGAAACACTTTAAGAACATTAAATCATTCATGGAGTACATATGAACAGAAACTTAATATTATTCTTCACCTTTTTTTATCATAAGCTTTCTTATTTATAAAGTAACAACATCTAATTAAAAAAATATTATTACCACTCTATTTTATCTGCTTCTCATCATTAGAATAACAGGAGCTATGCTAAAAAAAAAAAATTAGAAAATTGAGGGTGTTGTACTGGAGTCTGGTTATTTCCATTCAGGAGGCGTAGAGTCCGAGCAGTGCCCCCTTTCAGGGCATGCTGGGCGGACATCACGCGTTTGGGGTCCTCAGTGACATGTGAATGTCTTTTGTCGCCTGCAATCATGTTCACGCGCCTGAGCCCGGGCTATGGGAACTGAACGGTGCTGCTTTGCTGCGGGTCAGCTTTCATGGACAATTAGTGTCGTAACAGGACTTGGGTCACCAGTTGTCGGAAGTGTTTACCGTAAAGACCTCATCTTGCGCGGGAGCAGCCGCGTCCCGGGCCTGGGTCCTCTGGGGAAGTGGTTCCCGTTAGCCTTTTCTTGGCGACAAGTCAGGCGACTGCTCCTTGCTCCGTGCCCAGTGTCATTTTTGTGCGAAGCCTTAGGCCTTTCAAGTTTCCTGGCTGTTTTTTCCTCTCCGTGCTCATCGCGTCTGCTCATGTCCCCTCTCTGTAATTGTCAGGACCCACATGGGCTGATTCTTCTGACAGGACTGGAAGACGCCGTCGTCCCGCTGTTTGGCTCTGTGTCAGGATCGACACGTCTGAAGCCGCGCGAGGTGACTGGTTCCAGCAGTCCCAGAAGTCAGCCAGTAAATCTGCACCGTCACTCCGCTTACTGCCACTTGATTGCTCTTTTTACCCTGATAGCACCGTGGAAACGGACGCTTCAGAACAAGAGCTCCCCCCCACCGGCCCCACAGTTAGGCAGGGACTTGAAAAGGTTGACCTTCAAAGGTTGTCAGGAGATACTTGTGGACACCTGTGACATTTTAGTATTTCAGTTTCATTTTGCCGTGTTTTGGCTTTTTGTTTTGGAAAGGTGTTTCTATGAGTGCTTACAGATTACAGAAAAAATTATCTTTAGTGTGATGGTTTTCTTCTCCACAGGCACTTAATCTTTTATAGATGTTTTTAATTTTTCAAAAGTGGCTGCAATTTTTGGGTATTTTCAGACATCTAAGAATGATATTTTCAGGCAGCAGGAAATAAAGAAACTGAAAGTCCTCACTTGGTATATGAGTATGACTTTGTGCTTTTTTTTTTTTTTTTTTAATGTTTACCATTTTGGTTTTCAATTACTTACCTTTTTTGGAGAGAATAAAAGTACACACACACATTCATGTGTCAGTGTATTTTATATATTTGTATTGATTTACCCTTGTAATACTGCTCCCAAGTAAATTCTCTTTGTTTAAAATCAGAAATTCCTTAGTAGGCAGAGTTCAGTTTATAAAAGGCCCTGGATTGTACAGATTCAAGGAAAACATGACTTTGGGTGTCTCAGTTTGACCTGTACAAACAAGGCTGGCATTTAGTTCTGCTGTTTGTTTGAGTTCAGGAATCTCAGTGAAATTGCTCCTCTCAACATTGTAAGTATTTTCTCTTTTTTAGATAACTTCTAAGATACTACTACAGATTCATTTTCTTTCTAGTCTCTTTTTTTTTCTCATAAATTTTCATAAGTGAGTGTTGAATATATTGTCCTTCACATGTTGGCCGGGTCCACTGATAGGACATTAGTTGATATGAAATTAACATTTCTCTTCAGCAAGTAGCAACCACAAAGATGTTTTTCTTCAGTCCTTTTTACAAATTTAATAAGCAACCATACTAAGGGAAAACACCGTAGATCTTTAATTGTCTGGTTTTCTTGTGATGCAGCAGCCTTTAATGTAAGTTGTTGTTGTTTTTGATGCCCACTTCTTAAATTCTAAGGTTTTATGTTGTGTAATCCATGTAGAATATTTTCTAAGACCAGTTATGTTTCTGTTCTGTGCTCATGAGCTAATGCAGTTAAGATGGGCCAGGGGACCTCACTTTAGTTTAGTAAATACACCAGCTTCAAATGGATGTGTGCCACAGGAGAAGATAATTCATTTCAGTTGTGAGAACTGTAAGCCATGATAAATGATTTTCCTTTACAAAATTCCCCATCTCTGAGACAGTATTAGTTTTTACTTTAATTACCGGCTGCCGTAATGTTTCCTATCCATAACTGTCGACGGAGTGGACTGTTCCCGAGCAGAGGGTACGGCCTGTTTACTCAGCCGTTGCGAAGAGTGCCCAAGTCCCACCAAGTCTGGACTGCTGCGCGGGAGAGCGCCCTTCATTTAAATATTTAAATATTAATGTTTAATTGTAGAGGCAGAAAACTTCAATGTCATTTTAAGGATACCCAACTTTACCCGGAGTCTTTGTCTTATTAACTTTAGGGCCTTGTCTTGGGTCTTCACATCACTTGGAGGGAGGCGACCTTGTGGCCATATTGGAAAGTTGGGAGTGTTTCGTCTTTTTATTTTCTTCTTTTCCCCATTTTAAAAACAACAACAGAAAAGCTGTTGTCAAGGGTGGCTCTCTCAAAAATGGCTTAGTTGACATTAGCTGAAAATGAGCAGAACGACACTAACTACTAATTGATTACAGTAATTACCAGTCTTTGGCTAGTTTGTATTGGCAAACTCTATGTACTCCTGGAATAAATGTGAACTTGCAGAATGCAAGGAAAAGGTCACTCTCATTTGCATGATAGGCTTCATTAGAATATGCTAAGGACGAGACCTAGTGTTTTATGACTTCAGGTGATGAATAGCTACCATATTACTCTGCTAGATGAAAGCATGTTTCAGTCACCTTAATTTACATGCGCTTTTTTTTTTTTTTTAATTTCCAAGAACAATCTTTTAGGTTATGGCAGTAGAGGAGCATATTGTGTTTTGAACTGAAATAGTTTATGTGCGTGTGCTTTTTGAAATAGCAAAAATCTTTTAGGTAGAATTACTTTGAAGGCTATTTTTAATGGTAAGATGAAGGATAAAGCTTTTTCTACATTAGATCTTGTAGTGTTATAACTTTTGTCAGTCATAAAAGAAAATGGTTTTTAGTGGTTGTTTGAATAAAATGCAGGTTAACTCCTCAGAGCTTTATTTTAGATTTTAGCTTACAGTCTTCAGTGTGCTCTAGACTTATTATCTAGTGAGCTTTATTGCATCCTAGAATGCATTGATTTTCACTTTAAAACAATGCAGTTTCATCACTTCATTAATTTTTTCCTTTTACCATTTATGCTTAATTAGTACTATTTTTACTGAGATTTAAAAAAAAATACAAAGTATAGGTACAGCCGTTATATAATGCCTACTTTTACCGGAAGCCAGGACGCACTGGACGCCTTTGCCAGTTGTTTTCATGGCATTTGTTCAGTGCAACAGTGGTGGGGGTTATATAGAAATAAAACGGGGGTACTGTTCTGCAGCCCTGAGTACATGCCTTTAAAGTCAAGAATTACGTTTCCCGTTGTACAGATGTTCTCATTTACGGTGTCTGATCGTATAGTGATGGCTCCTGTTAGCTGCCATTATCCTTACATTCTCATTATGAGAGAAAAATACTCTTGGCTCCTAAAAGTAACTTTACGAGAAGTATCAGCTCCTAATTAGCAGTGCCTATATAATCTGTTGGAACACAGGGTTAACACTTCCTAGATACTGTGTTGCTGTTAACAAAGTTTCTTCATCTTTGAGAAGCCATTCCTCTGAGTAAAACTGTGTAGAGAATGAAAAAGTGGACAGTGTTTTCTTTGATCAAATGCGGTTTTGTAATAAAATTGTACAGTGAGCTTGCACCAGCTTTTTAAAATATCATTGCTGCCACTGAATAGGTTTGTAATTTATTTATTCATGAATGTTGGAGGCATTGTTGATTTATTTGTTTTTAGAGAAGTTTTGTTGAGGGAGATAATGAGCAGAGCTGGTGTTAATCATTTACCGTGCAACTCTAAAGAATGAAAATTTTGCATATTTTTAGCATTGTTGGGGAAAATAAATTCACTCAATGCTAATGGTCTGTTGGTGTAATTTAAAAAAATACTGTCTTACTCTGGAGAAGTGCAGTATATTCTTGTGTTTTGCTAAAAGCTAAACTAATCAATACGTAATTATACATTTATATGTACATATGTATTAAGCGATCATGATTACTTGTTATCTGTAAAGATGAAAAATTAATTGGTTGTTGGTTAGTGCCATAGGTGACTACCATACTTTCTCATGTATACCTCTAGGTATACAGTTTCAACAAAGAAACACAGGTGTGTGTGTATGGTGTGTGTATGAGTGTGTGTGTGTGTGTGTGTGTGTGTGTGCGCACATATGTACATGTGTGCACACATGCGTTTAGGTATATATTTTCAGAGAATCACAGATAGTTTTTTTGTTTTATATTATAATTTGGAGTAATGCTGATTTTTAAATTCGTTGGGGGGGTGTTACATAGTCTAGATTTAAAACAATTATAGTAAAATTAATTATAGTCATTTATAATACTAATTATGCATATATATATATATATATATATATATATATATATATATATATATATGTAGAGAGAGAGGATCTTTTGCTGTATGTTGCTATATTTGAGAGCATTTAAATGTTTATTTAAAATGCAATGGTGGCTTTCTAAAGCAAAGACAAATTTATTTCAAAATCTCTGAAGGTGTTTTATATTGAATTTTATGATATTTTGTTGGATTTCTGTAAAAACTAGTTGAAATTATGAAGATAAGTGTTACGGTGCAGTATAAAATTGAAATATGGGGATGGATTGAAAATCAGACACCGCACAAAGGTAACCATGTCTTGTACGGGTCTTGAATTCAGGCATTGTTTCCTGTACAATTCTCATAGTATGAATAGAACAGTGCAGGATTTGTTCTGCCTGAATGAACACTGGAAGGTGAATACTGGAATTTCTAAACCTGATTTCACCTGTGTCATAGAAATTGTAAATCAGTTTAAGGAGACTTGAAAAGATATGTGAACTTTTCTGAAGTTAAGTAAAATATTTGATGTCTTGAGTTACTTATCTCTTAGTCAAGTTATAATATAAAAGCCCCTAGTATTTGCATGGCACTTTTTACATGAGAATATTAATAAGTTACTTGAATTGTGAGACATCCATCCTTGTAATTTTGGTATATGGCATATGATTCGTTGAACTTACTTCGATTTACTGTAGACCAAACGAAAATCATATATGATGTTTAATTATGTTATTGATCTTTAACATGAGATTTTGTCCTGGTTCTGGTATCATAAAGACTTTTTCTGCATTTCAGTGAGATTAATAGAAAGTCTGACTTACTAACTGTTAAGTGAAAAGCATTTTTATATGTCAGTGTTTGGAGCTGTTTGCTTCTCATTTTTTTAGTGCCAATTAAGTTTTTTCTCACTGTAAAGTGTATGATTTCTCTGGTTAACATTTACTATTGCTGAAGAGCTGATCTCTCTAAAGCTATGGCATACATTAGATTATTGGTTTGGATATTGGAATTTAGGATTACCGAGAAAGGAAGGCTTAGGACTTTAATTTTTCCTTATTAGTGATGTCTCCTCCACTCCCCAGCGTGCCTCCCTCCCACCAGGTGGCAGCCGGAAGCGGGGGAGGGGGGGGTCGGGGTGGGGGGAAGGGGACAGACATTAGAGGGTTGAGGTCTGAGACCTTGCTTCTCAGCTCCAGTTACTGGGGGATCAGCGGCTAGAAGTCATGCATTGAAGCACATGTTTCTGTTGTCAGCGCCTGAAATGTAGGTGCTTTCTGAAACAGGTGCCTTTCTTTCAGAGGATGTTCTGACTCTTGGACTCTGCCTTTTTTTAACCACCTCCGGCTTAACTTAGAGGGAGAACATGCCTCCAGACAACTCTTTTCGACGAGTTAATATCCCTGGAGGGGAGGAGGTGATAGTAAGAATATGCACGGAGCTTAATCGCCTCCAGAATACACTCTGAAGGGGGACTCATGCCAATTATAAACCTTTATAAAACGGCCTCGCCTGTTTTCATTTTCTAGGGTCAAAAAATATATGTTTATTTAAAAATAAAAATGAAACAAAGTGGAATGTGAAAGTGTTGTGAAAAAACACTTTTATAGTATCTGACCATTGAATTAAATATACATATAAAACTATATATATGCCCAGAACATTATTAAGGACTTTATTTATTTTTTATTTATTTTTTACTTGATATTTTGCTACTTTTTGTAGAGCTTCAGTTTAGGAATTACCATGTAAATATTCTGGGCAAAATATGAAATATGCTATATTAGTTTCCTGTGGCTACTGTATCAAATTACCACATACCTGGTGGCTTCAAACAACAGAAATTTATTGTCTCTCAGTTTTGGAAGCCACGAGTTCGGCATCGGCATCACTGGACCAAAATCAACATGTCGGCCTGGCCGTGCTCCCTCTGGGGCTTCTGGAAGCCCTCACTGTGGCCCCGTCACTGGGACTCTTGCTTTCTTCTCTCTGTCGGTCACATCTCTCTCTGCCTGCCTTAGGAGGACACTTGTGGTTGCGACTTGGGCCCAGGAGGATAACCTGGGTAAACCTTCCCATCTTTATTTGTTTGTTTTGCCACACCACACGGCACGTGGAACTTCCCGACCAGGGATCGTACCCACGCCCCCTCCAGTGGAGTCTTAACCACTGAACCGCCAGGGGAGTCCAGATCTTCCCATCTTTAGATTCTTACTTAATAACATCTGCAAAGACCCCTTTTCATGTTAGGTAACGTTTGTTTACAGGGTGCAGGGATGCAGACCTGCTCTCTTTGAGGGTGACCCCTTTGCCCTCTATGATGTGCACATGCTCTTCTTTTAGGTATTGCTTACCTAAAAGCAATGTCCCTTGCGGATTCAGTCCAAGGAAGTAGGAAGATAGGGTGCAGGCCCTCATCTCTCACATGTATAGGGGAACGTGGTGATTGGGTCAAGGACAGCTTCACTGGTGCCTGTGTCCGACTTGCAGGGTTGCAGTTCAGGGGTAAGGGATAGCGATTTTGGGGAGAGGGGCTTTTGGGAAATTGGTCCAGGTAGCCCTATCTTTTTGCTCTCTTAAATCTTCTTCTGGTCCCTGATGCTTCACCACAGACAGATCTTTAGATGCCCCTGTGGGGAGGTACATAGTTACTAGTGCAGAGTCTGGGGGCGTCCCTTCTCAACCTAGTCCCCCCCGCAGTACTGAAGTAGTAACCAGGTGATGTCTCTTTTGGCTTCTCGTGCCCTGTGCAAATGTGGTCGTTGCTGGGACTCTCGAATCCGATCTGTACCAGTCTGTCCCCGTCACTCACTTTGCCTGGGGAATCTTGGCAGAGAACCAGTCTCTTTTCTCATTAGCATAGATGGCAGGCAGCTTCATCATAGGAAGCTTGAGACCATCACGGGTAAAGTGACGTGAAAAAGAGCGACTGTTGTGTATGAGGTGCTTTAGGGAAGTCATTCAATGGATAATGTGTAAAACTGTAGGTAGTAAATCAACTGAGAAAAATTTAGGTAAGATAAATCATTAAGACTTTCTACAATTAGATTGGGAAAATTTTGTATACACACATGCCCACATGCACATGTGTATGTGTATATATAAAATGTATATGTAAGTTATGTATATGCAAATACATACAAGTAAACATACATATGTACAACAAACAATTTGAATAGGCATATAAGTGCTTCTAAATTAGCCTAAAATAACCTTTGGAATTTAATTAAAGTGACTGTTTTTTCTCACCTGGACTAGAGTGTGATGAAAGACGGCGATAACCTAAATGATTTATACTGTTACCTCTCTGGATGAGAATCAAGTTAATAAAAGGATGGCCGTCTATGTCAAATTTAAAACCAAGTAAGCCAAAAAGCAAGAATTGTAAAAGCATTTATTAGGACAGTGTAGGGAAGAGAACCCTCATCGTGGGCAGTTTTATCATCATAATAAGGAAACTAGCTCTTTATTCTGCATCCTCAGTGAATCAACCTTTTAATTATAACTTGACTTCCCATGTGGCCTTTTAAACAGGTGATAAATCATGCTAGTCAATCAGTATAAGCATTCTGGTTTATTTAGTATTTTTTCATGATTTTTATCTAAACATAATAGTATCCTGATTTATTCATCTGTGTTTGTTTTGTTTTAATTTGGGTTATCTTTAATCATTTGACCAAATCTAAACACACTGTGAAGTCACATTATTAGGACCCCAGAGGTGAAGATATGTTCTTAGACTAGAGATGTTCTCTGATATTGACTTTATCTTTAAATTCGTTAATTTATATCTGATATTCATCCAAAACATATTATATATATTTTCCATTTCGGATCCGTATCTCTCAAATGATAGCAATTTCCCTTGGTTGTCAGAGATACACACCAAAGATACACACCTAAGTAACAGTGAAGGATACTCCCTGGCATGAAAACATCCTCTCTTATATCAATGGCAGAGGCTGCAAACCCAGAGTAGGTGCTCTCTAGAATCTGTCATTCTCTCTTGAGTAAAGGGCCCAGCTGAATTTTACAATGATCACCTTCTATAGAATTGGAAGTGGAAACCTGGGATGAGGAAAAGTTTACAAAGGAAGAGCAGTATGGTTCTTGTCTGGAATTCTGCATCAGTTGGGAAAGCCCAGATACCAATGAAAAGAATTCCTGAAGTACTTTTTAATTGTAAATTACATTCTGGGATGATTCTTTGGTGTTAATATTTTTAGCTCATTAGCCAGGTATGGTAATCTAAAGTTTGCTTTTGATTCTTCACGTTTCCTATGCTCTGTAGTTGGTTTAGCAGATAAGAAAGTTGCACGAGTTATAATAGAGAGAATTGAGAATATTAACAGAGAACAGGTTTTTCATGAGAACTATTGCATAAGGAATCCATCTTTCCCCCTTACTGTAATAGTTAAGAGGACATACTTTCTTAAGTATAGAAAGAATACAGTTTAGAAATTAACAGCCTGAAAGAACTGTTAAATATTTGTCCTTCTTAAATATATAGTGAAAATTAAAGAGAGATGAGACCACTACCTTAATTAGATTGAGACATGAGAAATTGCTGATTTTGACTGCCTTTTTTTCTATTTAGTTCAACCTAATATTTTTCGGAGATAGCCTAAATCGTGCTTTGTTCTATTTTGAATATTTGTTAATAAAGCACTCAACTCTGCTCTTTGCTATTTTATTTAAAGTAAAATCAGAGCTCAAAAATGAAAATTACCATTTTTTGGTAGACTCGTATTGCTTTAGGAAGTGATAGGGTATTTAAACAATTTTTTTCGTTTGTTTCTTCCTTACTTGTACGATGTAGCTGCAATAGCTCACAGTGTCTGTCCTCACAGGCTTTTCTGCTCAAGTGCAGAGAAGCTCCACCCCTGTTGTCTTAGCATCTTGTCTGGTCAGCCCCTCCTTCTGTCTTGTAAGTGCTGTGGTTTAGATAAAAACTAATATGTTCATTTTTTATATAGTGTGTTTTCAGTGTAGTTAATGACTGAATTTAGAGTAATTATAGACATTTAGGCCAGTTAGGACCCATATTTTCACTGTTCAGACACCACTAAGAAAGGAAACAAGGAAGGGTGGAGAGAAGAGGACAGATTCAGGAGATGTAGGAGGGTGACTGGCGTGGTGAAGGGCGGCTTTAGGTTTGGAGCCTGGACGACTAGCTAGAAAGTGGTGATCTCTTAACGAAGGTAGAGAACCCTGGAGAGGGAGCACGTGGCAGGGATTAGGGATTACAGTGTGGGAGGAAAGATGACACGTTTAGTTTTCGTTGTGCACAATTTAAGGTGACCATAGATTATTCAGGTGGGGATATGTACTAGGTAGCCGGAAATCAGAGTTTAGAGCTTGAAAGAGATATTCAGGCTTCAAATATGTATGCCTGTTTGTATGTGGATACAAGCAAAAAGATAGTTAAGAATCATCCTTATATAGCCTCTGGAACTATGGAAGTGAGTGATAATGACCAGATAGAAAAATATGTATATTAAAAAAAAAACGGTAGCACAAATTTTCTTTTCTCTTTGCTACTCAGCTAGAAGGGACAAGAATGTGGTTGGTTAGGATTTATCCTGTCCTGTCAGATCTGTGTGCGTGTGTATGTGTGACTGTGTGTGTGTATAAGATATCCCAATTCTCCTTTAATGTTTTGGTTCTTCTTTAGATAGATGTAAGGTAATATGCCGATAATGTGAAGCTTTTATATTTGTAAAATAAGAGATTCTCTGTGTTTTTAAATTACTAAATCAGATAAGGACCATTGTAAGGTTTATTTGAAGTATACAATATTCCCTTTTAGGATAAGTAGTGATAAAATCTTAATGAGTTGTCACAGTTTTAAGGTTGTGAAGTTCCCTAATTGGTATTCATACAGGTATTTTTAATGGAAATAACCTCTTGCAATCTAAAATGTTGTGAAAGAAATTTTACTACACTCCTTCTGCCTTTATCTGGAACATTTTGTTTTCTTAGATGTTTATATATTGTGTCTGTTGCCTCTAAAAGAACAGGTATATTATGGTTTATTACCTGCTTCCTGCTTATAAGACACGTTTTTTTCATATTTTAACATTTTTGAAATTGTGATGTGTTTTGAGTTAATTAGGGCATAAATATGGCGGTACTTTTTCACCTTTGGAACGGGATGTTATTAAGTCATTTGTCTATCTCAAAATCGATATTCAGAGTCAGAATGAAGTAAATACTGTACAACACATTATTGTAACGCATCGCACAAGTGGTTCAGTGTCGTCGCGGGCCCTTTGATTAGTTGATTCCAATTTGGGCTCTCCAGTTATTTCATATTATGGAGTTTAGTGTTTAACCTCTGGCTGGAAACACTGGTTTTCCTGACCTTCAGGCAACAGATTAACCCTGAGAATTTGTTAATGAACTCAATATTCCTCCCCAGGTCTTCTCTTTTATTGGTTACCTACTTAGGGAAATGATTAAAACATTTGTTTAAAAAAAACATAAAGCATTTGTTATGTTTTCATGCCCCTGGGGAAGCTCTGAGCTCCCCAGCGTTTGGGACGTTTTCATTCATCTTTGTATCTCCAGGGCTAGCATCACGACGTGGCGCATACTGAATGTGGGAACGCAAGTGGGGTGGTGGATGGGCTCACGAGCTCTGACCTGACCGCGGCCCGGAATCGGCTTTTCTTTGTGATAGTCCAAGATGTCTATGGACTCGGTGGAGCTCTGCCTCTGTAGTCAATACAAGGAATTTTGTAGCTGGTTTGGATGTTTTTCTTTTTAAATAACATGAGGGTGTTGGCAGGGATATCAAGAAAAATTAATTTGCCTCTGTTATATTTTTAGATTATTAAATAAGGCATTAATTGTAGAATATTTTGAAATTACAGAAAATTCTAAATAAAAATTCTAGCTTAATATTACTGCACAGAGCTAACCATGGTGAATTTTTAATTGTCTGTATATATTTACTTTATTTATTAAATTATCCATTTCGTTTGTATTTACGTATGACATGAAATTGAAAACAATGATTTTTTTCTAAATTATTCTAAAATGTTTCTCTTTAGTTCTCTTTAACTAAATGGTGTATTGATATATTCTTTATTGTAGATTTCTAACTTGTCTTTCATTTAAACCTAAAAAATAGATTTAAATCGCGGTCCTTCTAACTAAATCAGTTCATTGTGAGAATATAGGTTTATGTTTGGCACGGTTTTCTTTCACTGAAACGAGTTACGTTTAAAAAATATTAATGCATGTACATTTTTCCACTTGCATTGCAAAGGACGACAACTGTAACGCTTCTTTCACAGAAATGCAGCGGTAAGAGTTCTTACAGCTATTTGTAGTAGACGTGTGGGAGTCTGTCTCAGAGCGTGTGTGTGAGGATGACTTTTCCTAGTTTTAGAAGGCGCATTGAAGTTATTTCTATGCTTTTTACTCCTTGATGGATTGGAAAATGTTGATTTTTCTTACCACAGAGTACCAAATGAATAGTAAGGGTTCATTTTTCTCTTTTGAGGGAATTCTAGTTTTACTTTTTATCCACTCCTTTTAATCTAAAATTTGAAACAGAAGTTGTGTTCTGAATACCCACTGTTGTAGTGCTTAACTAGTTAGAACATACTGTACCTAAGGCCATTATATTGACAAATGCCATCATATATAATTGCATTATTATATTAAGGTTATGACATTGAAAGTTTGAATGTTAGGTTTCTCCTTTTGAAAGCAGACCTGGGGGTTGTAAAGGAGGGGCTGGAATTGTTTATAGAAGAGGTACTTCCTTTTAAATTTTGGATTTTGGACTTGAGTAGAGTTTTGAGGAAAAGTGTAGTTTGTAAGATTGATTCTTAGCTCTTCTGGTGTTGCTGGTGTGTTAATATAATTACTGCTTGAATTGCTGTTATATTCCTTTTATCCAAGTTCCCTGGGGAAGCATCAGCTGCTCCTGCCTTCCAGCACTCGGTCATCTTGTGTGTGTTAGTGCGGGCCGTTATCTATGGCTGCCAAGCTGAGGAGTGGTGAAGGTCCGTTTTTCCCACACATGGAGACCACTGGTTTCGGTTGGACCACACACTGTTGTTTGGACTACAGTGGTCTCTTCTCACTGTGTGTTCAGTACCGTTTTTGGGATGGGAAGAGTCATTACTTGTGAAAGGCTCAAATGGAATTTTAGATAATATTATTTAGTTTCACTGGTTGTAGATATATGCTGCCCATAGTTTGTAAATATATTTTTAATTTTCGAATAATGGAAACACATTTACTGTTCTTATATTTAGACTTATAGGAGGTTTTCTTAGGGGAGAAAATTAGAACAGGGCAAGACCAAAGCACTTGGAAGTTGATAGATTTCACAGAGAAATTTTTGCTGCAATAGAAACGATTAAAAAAAAAACTTAAGTTTTGTCCAGTAATCACAAAAAATTGGAAACAACCCAAATGTTCATTACTACCACAATATACCATTTTTGAAAAACTCAAAAATAAGCCAAACTAAGCAACATATTATTTTATTATTTTATAACATTATAAAATATTACATTATTATATTATAATTATATTAAAACCACATAATAATATTATATTTATTATATTATTTAAGGATATGTACATATGTGGTAAAACTATAAAATCAAGTAAAGGAATGATAAAGTGATTCTCCATGTAGTTGTTTTTCAGAGTAGGCAGTGAGATGAGATGAGGGAAAAAGCACACAGGTTGCTTTATGTTATACTTCATTCTTACCTAGCAGTTATATGTGTTCTTTGGTTGATGCCAAATATTATTTAAAGAACACATTTTTCAAAAACAGTTTTAATTACTTTGTTGTCTTAGTCCATTTGGGCTGCTATAACAGGATTCCACTGGGCAGCTTATGAACAGCAGATACTTATTTCTCATAGTTCTAGAGGCTGGAAGTCCAAGGTCCAGGTGCCTACAGATTTGGTGTCTGATGAGGACCTGCTTCCTGGTTGATAGACAGCCGTCCTCCTGTGTCCCCACGTGGCTTCAGGGGTGAGGGAGCCCTGTGGGGTGAGGTCTCTTCTAAGTTCACTAATCCTATTCAGTGGGGCTCCACCCTCACGACCTAATCACCTCTCAACATCCCCACCTCCTGACACCACATTGGGGGTTAGGTTTCAGCATAGGACACACTTTCAGGCTATGGCACTTGTGGAGAGTCGTAAGTGTACCTCTGTTGAGGTAAATGAAAAACTCCTAGCATTATACGAATCACTATTTATGTCTTCTTGGATATTTTTAAGTTATTTTAATGGTGTAAGGGAAAGTAAGCCATTAGGTGGTAATTTGTCTGATTTGGACAAAAGGAACTAAAAATTGCTAATTTCTTCATGGGCCAATAAAAAAATTACTCTTCAGTGACTTCTGTATATGTTTGGCCAGCAATTATCAGAAAAAGCTTATGCAGTCTTTTGGTGTTCGTCAGACGTCAGTATTCAAACAGATTTTCTTCCATCGAAGTTACGCATGACAGTTTAGTTTAAAATCAGCTGATGTGTCATTGCTGCATTTTTTTTTAAACTAAGAAACATTAAAAAAACAACTCACAAAGTTTTATTTTAAAATAGCTTATTGATACAAATAAGATTTTGATTCTGCTTCAGTTTTTATCCCTTTTTATTTTAAAAGCTAAGGGAGAAATTTTTTCCTATGGCTTTCAATCTATAGAAAATGAGAAGAATTTTAACTTTATGGTGGTAATCATAAACAGTACATTAGGTTTTCTATAATAACATGTACCATTAAAAAGCTTCATTATGGCAGTATCTTATGATCTTTACATCGCAATGAGAAGGAAAGAACATTATTAAGCATGAGAATTTCCTGGCATTTTTACCTGTCCTGGGCCCTGTAGTGTCAAAAGTATAGTGCGGTCCCTTCTGCACCAGCTGACAGACGCAGGCAGCTCTTGTGTCACTGTGTTATCACCTCGTGTAACTGGAAGTACTCCCTGAAGCCAGCCTGTGTCGCATAGTCCTAGATGATGTCTTCATGGGTGCTGACCATAAAAAGTTCATCAAAGTAATGAGGCGAGGAGAGAGCTTGGTGCTCATGGGCAGAGCTCAGCACCAAGGAGTATGAACTGGCTCCAGCTGTGACAATAAAACAGCAGGTGGCTGCTGTCATTAGGGGTGGCAGATGAGGCAGGGGACTAACATGCAGCCCACAAAACTCTCATTTGTTTAGCCATCGCCACTGTACCATGCAAAATAGCTTCCATCTCAGTCAATTTTACTTTGCAAAATATTATACATAGCCGAAGGGACGCTCGAGCCCTGCGTACACACATCTCCTGTCTTCTCCTGCCTCTGGTCTGCTCTGGTCTGACCTTACCTCACTCGACTTTATCTTGCCTTCAGTCCCCCTCACCTTTTTGCCAGAAAGCATTACTTTATCAAGTCATGTTGAGTATGGCCTGTATTATTCCCATAATCTATTTGAATTTTTTTAATAATGCTGCCATCCTTGCCCAAGTGCTGCCATTATTTAGTATTTGGGGATGTTTACTTTATAAGTGATGGTAAAATGAGATCCCACTCCTTTTGGGTTTCATACTATCCTTGTCATCCCCTGTGAAGAAAGTCAAACTTAATGAAAGAAACAGAAGAAACAAAGCAGTGATGTCCAAAAAATTTTCATGTATTTATTGTTCGAGGTGGCTGTACCATACATTTCAGAATTTACTTTTCTGAGTAATTTCAGTTTAGGAAGTAAAGCATAGTGTTGTTTTAATAATAAATGGGTTCGTGAACATTTGAGCATATTGTTATGGTTGTGAAAGTACAACAGCAGTCCCAAGTTTTAATATCTTATTTGGGGAGTAAAAACTCTAAATAATAGAAACCATTATTTTTCCTTTAATACTGTAGGGAAAGGAAATTAAATTAGTTTGAGAATAAGAAACTGGAGAAACAAAGCATCTTATTGCCAACTATAAAAGTTAGATAAGTATGAAATTCTGTCACCTTTCTTTTGAAATTTTCTAAAGCAAACAGAGGCCAGAATTCATTCAGCAAAGAAAAATATTGTTAATATAGAATCAATTCTGTTTGTGCTTATTGAGAGGAGAAATACAACAGATAGTTTAACATTTGAAGAAGATTAATTCTAGTTATTTTGTAGCATGTCTGTTACTCCTGTGTGTATTAGTTGGAAGAGTTGTTTTGTTTGTCTGTTTTTTTGGTTTGTTTTTTGTATGTCAGTGGACACACGTGGATTTTTTAAAATTTATGAATCATTTCCATAATTATTATCTTCGGGGCTCACATGGGAGCCTGTTCACGTTGTCTTCTGCGTCCTTTTGATACAGCCTATCATTCTTTGAGCATTTTCTTATTTCTGGCACAGCAAGATATCCCAGGCCTGGGATCAGCTTTTTTGCCAAGAGTGCTAGATTCTTTTAATGAAGAATTGTATTTCTTAAGCCTGGGTGCTAGGTGAGTTCACTGGTTTTGGAATTTTTTTTTTCAGTGAGCAGACTTTTTAAATTCCCTACAGGATTGTTTACTAAAACATATTTTCCATTTACAGCTCTGTTGTTACAAAAAAAATAATAAACACATTGAATACTATTTAAAACCCATACCATCGTTTTCCAGTTCCTTTATAATTTGTCTGTGAAATACCTTCCAGCCTCACTTTGCCTACATCCATGCTGTAACCTAGACACAGTCCTGATGTTCTCAAATGGGTTTACCTTTTCTCATAATTTCTTTCTGCCAGAAACTGCCTTCGCATAGAAAATTCTAGTTATCTTTATGTTTTACTCTTTTGAAAGTATCCAGAATTCTTTCAGACATTACTAAATCTCACCTACTTAATCATTTTACAATATTTTTGACCTGTCAAAATAGAAGATACAAAATGACATTCTAGTTAATTGTTTGTATCTCTCTTTTTACTGATACGTAATATGTGAAAACTTAGAATGAATACCTAAATGAGTGGTGTACTATGCTGTTTGTGAGCAGAGAGAAAGTCATTCACTGTTCAGCTTGAGTCATCTGCACATAATCTACTTTCTGTCTGTATGGATTTGCTTATTCAGATTGAATCACATAATATGAGGCCTGCTGTGCCTGACTTCATTCTTGTGACATGTTTTCAAGATTCATCTACGTTATAGCATGTATCAGTACTTCATTCCTTTTTATGGCTGAATAATATTGCATGATATGAATACAGCACATTTTCTCTATCCATTCATCATCGTATGGGCATCTGGATTATTTCTACTTTTTGGCTGTTATGGCTAATGCTGCTGTGAATATTCATGCACAGGTTTTGTGTGGACATAGATTTTTCAACTCCCTAGGGTACATACTTAGGAGTGGAATTGCTGGGTAATGTGTTCATTGTATTTTTTAACTATATTGTGTTCCTGTCCATGAACATGGGATATCTATTAATTAACTTAAGTCTTTAGTTTCCTTTAATGATGTTTTACCACTTTAGGTGTATATCTTGCACTTTTTTGGTTAAAATTATTTCTAAGTATTTAAAATATTTTCATAATTTTATTTTTCTTTATTGTTAGTGCATACCACTGATTTGTTGAATATTGATAATGTATCCTGCAAAATTGCTACAGTTGTTTATTAGTTTTGGTAGTTTTTTGGTGGATTTTTTAGGATCTTCTATGTACATAATTGTGTCAACTGTGAATATTTATCCTTCTTTCTTTCTAATCTGGATTACTTCTTATCTCTTTTTCCTTGCCCAACTTCCCTGGGCTACAGTGTTGAATAGAAGTGATAAGAGCATAAATCCTAGCTTTGTTCCTGAACCTAGAGTGGTGGCATTCATTTGTTCACCATTAAGTACCATATTAGTTGAGATTTTTTTTTTTTTTTTTTTTTTGTAGCTGACCTTTAGTTTTGATGATCTTCTCAAATAACCAACTTTCAGGTTTCTTGATTTTGGCTATTTTTCTTCATTTTTTATGCCACAGTTTTTATTTCCTTCTATCTGCTTGTATTGGGTTTTGTTTGCTCTTCTTTTTTCTAGTTTCTTAACATGGATAGTTAGGTTGTTGATTTGAGATATTTCTTCTTTTTAAATACAGATGTTTATAGCTATAAATTCTCCTCTCACCACTGCTTTAGCTGCTTATAACTTTTGGTATGTTCTGTTTTTGTTTTCATTCATCTCAAAGTATTTTTAAATTTCTTTTGTCTTCTCTTCTTTGATCCATTGCTCGTGTAATAGTATGTTATTTAAACTTACACATATTTGTTTATTCCCAAATTTCCTTTCGGTATAGATTTCCAATGTTATTACATATGGTTAAAGGAAATAAAAGTGTTGTATTTATGATTTAACTTTGGGAAAATGTATAGAGACTTGTTTTATGTCCCAACACATGGACAATCCTGGAGAATATTCCATGTACACTTGAGATATGTTTAAAAACACAGTGTACATACCTTAATTAAAAATTTTTATTTCTAACAAATGCTAACCATTAACTGATCCTTCAGTGAATTGTAGTGGAAACATCAAAGATCACTGATCGCAGATCACCATGACAAATCTAATAATAACGAAAAAGTTTGAAATATTGCCAGAATTACGAAACTCGCACACAGAGACATGAAGTGAGCAAAGGCATTTGGAGAAATGGCACTGATAGAGTGGCTCAATGCAGGGTTGCCACAAAGCTTCAGTGTGTAAAAAAGGCATTATCTGCTAAATGCAGTAAAGCAAAAAGCACGATAAAATGAGGTACGCCTGTAGTTGATTTATGTTTTTATTCTAATATTCTCTTTCCTTTTTTATCTTCTATCTAGTTGTTTCCATTATTGAAAGTGGGATTTAATGTCTTCAACTCATATTTTTGAATTTTTCTCTTTTTCCCTTTAATTCTGTCAGTTTTTACCGGGTGTAGTTTCGGGCTCTGTTGTTAGGTGTGTATATGTTCATAATAGTTTTGTCTTCCTAATGGATGGACATTTTTATCATTATAAAATGTCCTTTTTTCCCCTCCAGTAGCAATCTTTGTTTTAAAATCCATTTTGTCTGATAGTAGTCTAGCCACTGCAGCTTTTTTTTTTTTCTGGTTACTGATTGCATGGTATATTTTTTTCATACTTTCGCCTTTAATTTACTTGAGTCTTTGAATTTCATGTTTGTCTTTTGGCAGCATATAGTTGGATCATGTTTTGAAAATCCACTTTGCCAGTCTCTGCCTTTTGATTGGAGCATTTAGTCCACTTATATATGATGTGATTACTGGTAAGGTAGAATTTACATCTGCCATTTTGCTGTTTGATTTCTCCATGACCTTATTTCATTTCTGTTCCACGCTTTCACCATTAATGCTATCTTATTTGTGTTAAATATTTTCCTGTTTACCCTTTTAATTCCTTTTTTGTATGCATACATACATATAATATATATGTATAGATGTAACACATGTTTGTGTTTACATACATGCATACCTTCTTTGCGTACATTTATTGTGTGTGTATGTAACATATATAACTATTATATTTATTCATATATGTATACACACATATATGTATATTTACCTTGTAGTTGAGAATTAGTATCTCAAGTTAAAACAATCTAGTTTTGATGAATACCAACTTAATTTCAATGCTGTACTACTTCCAGTGTATTACTATCCAACAGTTTCTATGTTGAAATAGAAATTATTTTATTAAAAAAAATTTTTTTTACTTAATAATCAGAGTGCCATGTTGACTTTTTCAATTTTTGTGTTTTAATATACAAGTCCTTTATCAAATATATGATATGCAAGTATTTTTTTCCCTGTCTGTGGCTTTATTCTCTTTAGAAGAGGAGAATTTTAATATTTTGATATTATTAAATTCATATATTTCTTCTTTTATGGATTTTGCTTTAACTGTAATATCTGAGTAATCTTGGATACAAAATAAATAAATTTAAAAAATAGAATAGACATAAATACTAAAATAAAGCATATTTAGTTAAATCATGTTTTCCCTTTTATTTGTTAAAAAAAAAAAAAAATCTTTGCCTACCTAGTTGAAGGTCACAAAGGTTTTTTTTTGTATTTTCTCCCAGAAGAGTTATAGTTTTAGATTTTACATTTAGGCCTGTAATGCACTGTGAGATATTCTTTGTAAATGGTGTAAGGTATTAAATGAAAATAATTACCATTTCTTTTGGTCTTCATTCTTTACTCGCATTGTGTCTGTAAATCTGCTGTCATCCTTTGGTCCTCTGTATATAATGTGTTTCTTTTTCTCTGGCTACTTTTAAGATTTTCTCTTTGTCATTGGTTTTCTTTATATTGGCTTTATTTGTAGTTTGTTGAGCTTTTTGTATCTGTGGGTTTATAATTTTCATTTAATTTGGAAAATGTTTGGCCATGATTTCTAAAATTATTTCTCTCTTCCAGTTGCATTTTTGGACATTGCGGTTACATTGCTTAAAATTGACAACTAATTCTGTTTTCATTTTTAAAAAATTCTTTTTTCTCTGTGCTTTAATTTTTTAAAAAATTTCTATCCTGATTTCTTCTGGTCCTCTATTCTGCATGTCAAAACAGTTATTATTCTCATCTAGTGAATACATCTCTCCCATTATAGGTTTTAGCTTTAGATGTTTGCTTTGCATTTTTTATGACTTCCATCTCTCTTAACTTATCTTTTTGATCATTTGTATTCATCTATAGTAAGTTTTAATATCCTTGTCTGCTAATTTTAACATCCTGTCTGTTACGGGTTGGTTTTAGTTGATTAATTTTTCTCCTTATGTGAGTCATATTTTCTTACTTCCCTGAGTGGTAATTTTTCATTTTATTCTAGTTGTTATGAATTTTACTCTGTTGCTAATATTTATTTTGCATTTCAGTACGTATTCCTGAGCCTTGTTCTGGGATGCAGTTAACTCAGCTGAAAAAAGTTTCACATTTTGTGCTTCACTTTTGAGCAGATTCGAACAGTGCTTAGTTTGTGGCTAATTATTCTCTACTACTGAGGCTGACCTTTCTGCACAGGCTTGCAGAAAGTGCTTCTGTGTGAGCACTGAGGTGTGCTGTTCCTTCTAATCTTTTCTGTGTGTTCTTACATTGCCATTGTGTAGTTTCTTCACACATCAACTTGATCAATAATTAGCTGAATGCTCCACGCCGTCCCTCTGCAGATCTTCAGTTCCCTGTATGTGTAGGTCTCTCCTCTCTGTACTCTGTCCTGTGAATTCCAGCTGCTTGCTGGGAGTCTGCTCCTCTCCAGCTGCCTTCCCCCGCCTCGTTGCACTGTCTGACAGCTGTCTCTCTCAGATCACTTCCTTGGCCTGATGTCCTGTGTCTTAAAAATTGTTATTTCATGTATGTTGTTAATTTTTTAGTTGTTTCACTTGGGGAAGGGTAAATCTCTATCACTCCGTCTTGTAACTTCTGAATCAGTCAGGCATTTGGAATCACTGTGATGTATATTACTCTGTGTGTGTGTGTGTGTGTGTGTGTGTGTGTGTTGTGAATAAAGTTAAGGGATTCGTTACAGGGATTTGGTCTTACGCCTCGGTGGGAGCTTTTCAACCAGTCTCTGTAAGGTGTTGTCGTTGCATCTGATGTTGGAGGTTGAAACGTACAGGGTAGGCAGTTGAGAAGTGAGGAAGCATGTACCTTAGGGGGAACAAGAGTAAGATGGAACCCACAAGCATGAGCTGGAGCCCTGGAGGACAGACGGAATCCCCTGAATGTTTTCACTGTCTCTGACGTTGGGGCCCAGGAGGGCTGGTGGTGGTTTTTGCAGCAGCTGGCCTCTTCCTTGGTTGCTTAAGCATACGCAGCTGTACCAGGAGTCAGGGAGGCTGACGGAGGCCCCTGGTTGTGGAGAGTAGAGTTTGTTGTTGCTTTACGACAGTCAGGTGATCCTGGTGATAAATGACAATACCCGTGAGCCATGGCTCCACTTCCGCCCTCTGTATGTCTCACCAGACTCTCTCCTGGCAGTCCCCACATGGGTACCTCTCGGGCATGGAATTCTGGCAAGTGTGGTTTGGCCTGTCCGTGTCATCATGTTGCAGAGCCCCAGGACCCTACCCTTGCCGAATTTGCACCTGTGTACGTCGTCTTCACCTGCATTTAATATCTCATCTAGACAGAAAGGATGCTCTGCTTCTACCTAATGTGATGCACAATCCAGTAGACAACCAACCTTGACCCATCCGTTACAGAGGACACACAAGCCAGTTTTTGTCTTTGGGGGATATTCATTCTTCTTCTATCTAATTCACATTTTCTCTTTGCTGTCTGTGACTGAAATAATGAGTTGTAAAAGTAACATTGTTAACACATCTTATTTTAGATAAGGGGATTAAAAAAGGGAAAGAAAATAATCCTGAATTTATTATTATTTTAAAAATTTCCGAGTGTTTCTTATTTCAGTTGGTTCACTTAGTTCATTTTATTATAAATTGTTATGGGAAAGTAAGTCACCCAGAACTCTTATTAATTGACACTTCTGCATCTCTTCAATGCAGCAGTAATTGATGATGATGATTATCTCCCTGAAACACTCCATGTTTTTGATATGCCTGATGAATCATTAAATAAAGATTAAATTCTGTTCTATAAAATTTTATTATTAAATGCATTCTATTGTGTTCTAATTTTTTGTTTAATTATGTTCCTCAAAAGATATTTATCTTAACTACGTGTGAACCTTGATGTAAGATACAGATTACCCTTATCTGCACATATCTCATGATGGTGTGTTCATGCCAAATGAGTTCAAAAGTAGATTGTATCATTTTGAAATCTCAGTTTTTGGCTCTTATTTATAAATAGCTCAAAAAACATTGGTTTGGATAAACATATTGAATTGGTATGACCAGTTTCAATTCATTTCCACATAAATTGCAACTTGAATATTCTTGTTTGTCAAATAATATTTTGAAAGTAATAAATTCAAAAGTCCCCCAACTCAAAATTGCCATTAAACCACAAGTGCCTTTACGAAGTCTTGGAAATAGCGCTTTTGGACAGTTTAGCACTTCACACTGGCTCCTTCTCTAATGGAAATTACCAAAGAATATTTCTTACTGAGCGTTAGATCATGTGTGAGGCTTTGAAGCAACTGTCTGCGGGCCCCTGTGGGCTCAGCCATTTCCCGTTTCCTCTCGGACAGGACAGGAACCAGGGAGTGGTCACCACCCACTCCCTGACGTGCCTGAATTTCATGTTATTGTATTGTCAGTCTACACAAAATATCCCGGAAGAAATTTGAAGACAAATCACATGTAAAAATGGAAATCCCTTTTTTGGCGAATTTATTGATTGCTGTTTTATTCCTTGACATAAACACCCTCGTGTATTATAGCTCTTGCACATTTAATCAATAAAGACAATACCAGAATTATATGCTTGGATAGGAAGAGACTCTTAATTTATTAATAGCAATCATTTATTGAGACTTACTGCATTTCTTGCAGTATCTAGGTACTTTACTATAGGTTTCTATATACTGTTTTACAGAAATATTTCCATTGCTGTATTTAATTCCATTATACCCCAATTTCTTATTTGGAAAGTGAGGTCAGTAATGCCATATATCTGATAATCCTTGGCAAATGTTTATTACCCTATTTGGCACATAGTATTCACTCTCCAAAATGGTATACTTTCTTAGTTTTTATTTTTTTACCCCTTGCATAGCCCTATGAGGAAGTCTTCACATCCTAGAAGAAAGACCTGGGGATTCAGGGAGTCCCATGCGCCGTGCAAAGCTCCAGTGCTTGTGCTGGGTCCTCTCCTTCCTGCTGTTCTAGGAGGAACCCTAGTCTTCATCATCACTATAAAGTCGGCTGACAGTTCCTGAGGGCTCGCTCGCTCCCGGCACTCCCAGAAGCCCCGCCACACTTCCTGTCATGTCACGTCACAGCAGCCCTGGGGAGGAGAGGTGGTGTCCTCATCCGGTCACGGTATGGCTGGACTCAGCCCCAGCCTGCACTCTGGGCCTTGGACTGCGCTTTTCCCCAGGGTGCTGCATGTATTCGGATTTCTGTTGACCATATTAACAGTTTCCTTTCCCAGGATAATATCTAACAGTAACCGGAGCTCCCACCCTTGTTTGCCACCTTCAGAGGGGTTGAGGTAGCTCCAGGTAAAGGGCTCCTTGGGAAGGTTTTCAGTGCATATAGCTCATGCTCAGAGTCTTCTGTCTCACCCCTTCCTTCCTTGTCACACTGGGGCCGTTTGAACATGTCTAACAGTGTTAGTTTTTGCTTCCCCTTCTACGTATCATTTCATGGGTTATGGCAATCCTCATTCTGTAGTTTATCACTAATACAGTTGTTTACTAAATTCATTGTATCTTTTTTCAAAATTTAGGTATCAGTGATTTCATTTTTTTTTTTTTTTTAATTTTTGTTTATTTATTTATGGCTGTGTTGGGTCTTCGTTTCTGCGCGAGGGCTTTCTCTAGTTGCGGCAAGTGGGGGCCCACTCTTCATCGCGGTGCGCGGGCCTCTCATTATCGCGGCCTCTCTTGTTGCGGAGCACAGGCTCCAGACGCGCAGGCTCAGTAATTGTGGCTCACGGGCCTAGTTGCTCCGTGGCATGTGGGATCCTCCCAGACCAGGGCTCGAACCCATGTCCCCTGCATTGGCAGGCAGATTCTCAACCACTGCGCCCGCCACCAGGGAAGCCCTCAGTGATTTCATTTTGACTTACATTTCATTGCTATGATCTGAACCAAGGTCAAGTCGCTGTTAATTTCAGACCCTAGATTAGACCAGCTTTTTGCCTCTCCATTTCAGCATTTAAAAAATATCCTGCTTACCCGTGTTGTTTCTTGAACTCAGAAATAAAATACACTTACATTATTTATTTCCTTACTTATTTTGACAGGAGACTTTTTAGTTAAAAAAACAAACAAACTAATGCAGCAGACACCTGAAATAAGGCCTAATACCTTAATTATAATTTATAAGATGAAGAGTGAAAGAACGATTTAGTGATCAAGTACGGTATATGGGCTCTGATCAGACAACCTGTGTTCAGATCATGGCTCTGCCATTCACTAGCTGTGCAACCTCGGAGGAGTTACTTAAAGTAGATTAAGTTACTTAAAGTATATTTAAAGCTCCTCATGCTTTTCATCCATCAGTTAGGTTGTTTTAAGGGTTAACTACGTTGGTAGATGTAAACACTCTCAGAACAGAGGTTGGCAATCTCCCTCTGTACAAACAAGCAAAACTACAAAACAAAAAATTACCCGAATATGTGATTGCTTTCATTATTGTTAAGAATGTAGTTAATATTTGGAAGTCTACAATGTAATATTAAGGTTTTGGGGGTGCAATATTTATAGCTCTGACAATACTAATAATTGCATTAATTGACAAGATCAACTCTAGAAATAAGGAGTAGTAACTTGCTGAAGGTGTCCCCTTCCTCCTTTTTGTAGTGCGGGAAATGGTGTGTGAGTGTGTCTGTGTCTGTGCCACTGCCTCATAGTTTTCTCAGAAGACTGTTTTTGATTGCTCTCGCTAACATTTTATAAAATCTCAAAGCTCACTGTGGGTTTTTGGACACAGAATGCTTACTCTCAGGAGACATGTGACACTTAGAAAAGTTTTTGTTTCTTGTGAATGAAAAAAATTTTCCAAGTTTTGTTTCTCCATGGGGATTTTCAATAAACATAATAGCATTTATTTTCGTGGAGAAGCAGAGCCATATAGGAAAATAAAAATTATAATTTTAAAGGCTTCTTGGTAATTCTAAATTTTGGGATGTTAATTTGTTTTTGATGGGAGTTTCTTTATGTAAAATTACAAGGATAAACATTTCAAATGTGGAAGTAGTCGGTTGTATGTGATGATTATAACCAAAAAAGGCAATAGCATTCTGAGAAATTGTGCCTTAAGATACTTGAGAAACAATGGAAGACATACTTGGTCTGGCCTAGCAATGATTTGGTGAAAGAGTTTGAGAAATGTAGTTTTTAAGTATTATTTAATACCTGTTAACTTCTGAATTTTGGAGTAAACAAATATCATGGCATTGTAGATTTTTCCTTTATTTGCAAGGTAAAGTTTTGGACAGATTAGAATTCATTTGAACTTCAGGTTTTTCTGTGTTCCTGTAAGTTAATGTGCTCATTTATAGGTAAGATAAGTGGATGAGAAAAATTTTTCCGTGAAGTCATGGTTAAACAGTGTAATTGGAAGCTGCTTTCAAATATGTTGACGATGATATATAATGTATTTCATTTTATGTATTACGTAAATGAAGGTTTAGTGCTTCACTTAGGTTTTTAAAATATTGTACAACGTATTTTACGTTATCACACTAATATTAGCATGATCTTGATTTCCGACACTTTGAGGGTAAAATATTTTATCTTGATTTTTGTTGATAATAAAACCAATGCAGTTTATCTCAATTGGCTGTTCTTTTAATAATGGTCAGCATCTTTATATTTATTTCTAAGCATAATTATACTTGTTAACTGACTGTACGTATTTATTTTTGTCTGACCTGAAACAGGTCATTAATTTTTAGTTTGTACCTTCAACATATGATAAATATTTTCTTTTTAAATATTATGAGCACTTTTTTTTTTTTTAAGAGTACATTTCTTTTTTTTAATTTTTTTTTTCTTTTTTTAAATTTATTTATTTATGGCTGTGTTGGGTCTTCATTTCTGTGCGAGGGCTTTCTCTAGTTGTGGCAAGTGGGGGCCACTCTTCATCGCGGTGCGCAGGTCTTTCACTGTCGTGGCCTCTCTTATTGCGGAGCACAGGCTCCAGATGCGCAGGCTCAGTAGTTGTGGCTCACGGGCCTAGTTGCTCCGCGGCATGTGGGATCTTCCCAGACCAGGGCTCGAACCCGTGTCCCCTGCATTGGCAGGCAGATTCTCAACCACTGCGCCACCAGGGAAGCCCATGAGCACTTTTCTAATCTTGGTGAATTAAAAAAAAAAAAAAAAAAAAATCTGTCCAATATCAGCTACTTGGTTTTTCACTCATTAGTTTAGAAGGATTCGTACTTATGTAGAACAGCATTAAATATACTGTAATGATTTTATTTGTGAACGCTTTTATTTCTGTAGTTTTTCTTTTTTCTTGTTTTCCATGAGGGTATAATCTTTCATTAGTCAGGGGGTGTAGAATGGTGGGAAGAGCTCCATATAAAGGTCACCAGGCATGAATCCTACTTTTGCATTTTCAGCTCCTTTGCCACATTTTCTTGAAAAAGTCAGTCACTTATCTTCTCTGAGCCTCAATTCCCTCTTCTCTCGGGTTGAGCTGATAATGCCTCCACCACTTACTCATTCGGTTATGCGGAGCCATTGAGGAAACATAAAAAATGCCGTGTAAAATGTGAAGCATCATTTTGCTTCAAAAATTTTTACTTATTATAGAAAAACAAAGAATATAAATAATCTAAAACTAGATCTCATATCAGAGCGAATTTGCCTGGTATTTGCTTTTCTTTGTATATATTTGTATGTGTATATGTGAGAAACAAAAATGCACATACATATATATACATGGGGTTACATTGTATGTAGTACTTTTGTCCCTTTTAAATCTAATATATCCTGAGAAACATTCTGTATCTTTTACTGATGCATAATATTCTAATAATGCCACTACTGTTGCACACTTAGGGTGTTTTCATTTTTTTGTTGGAATAGTTTTTGGCCTTCATTTAAGATTCTTTCTTGAGGGTGCATCCAGAAGTTGGAATAACTGGTTCAGAATGACTATTGAAGACTAATATTTGTTTGCTTAGGACTTGGTGCTTTATTCAATTCAGAGAGGGAAGCATAAAATGTTTATGAGCTAAGCTGCAGTATGAACGTATTTATAGGAAGATTGTGTGATGGTGGTATATAGGGTGAATTGTAATGGAGAGCACCTTGAAGCTATAGCACTTCAATAAAATGGTTTGGTCTAGCGTAATTAGAGAGAGAGAAGTACGGTCTTGAGAGGGAGCAGTTGTGAAGAAGCAATTGATGACTTATAAACATGAGAATATGATTATTAAATTGGGAAGCTGGTACAGTTGGTAGAATTAGGGAGGTCTGGAGCAGCCCCTTAGTGAGGGACGATCATGACTGAGTGTTGGATATGTTTTAAGGTATCAGCAATTCAGACAAGAAGAAGGGCCCTTGCAAAGGCCATGGGTGGAGATGTCAGTCACTCACAAAGAGGTTATGCACTGAAGCCCAGGAATTGAACTATACCTTTGAATTAAGACTGTATACGAATAAAAGTGTCGCCCTAAGAGGATGAGAGGAGGAACCAGAATCGACAACAGTGAGCAGCAGGAAGTGCTCAGAAATGGGTTAGAAGAACTAGCACCAGAAGCCAAGTTATTAGAGTTTAAGAAAGTAATAGTGAGCAGTATATTGACACCTTAATGATTCACAAAAAAGAATTATCTGAATAGAAAGTTTTGCTTCTATAGATAAAATGTGATTTGTTTACAGAAATGTATTTGTATACCACTCGAAAATATATTACAAAGTATTGTAGAATAATGAAAAGATACGATTGATTGTTATGACGAATGCTCATGTACCAAGTGTGGCCATTACAGTTGAGATCCTCTCTATTTCCTTTCCTGCCTGCCATATGGTTATTTATTTGTGTTCATTGATTTATTTCCTACCTTTGTATATTGAGAGGGCTTGGACTCAGTGATATTCCAAACAGCAGCTGTCATAACTAACATCTAGGTCTTGCCTTGTAAATACCACTCCTTACTCTAAGAAACCAGGGCTGATCCAGGTCTACAGCAGGGAAGGGACATGGTGAGCCTGGAACATCTTCTGCTAGAAAGTAAGGAAGAGCCTGAACACTAAGAGGAGTGATGTCAAAAGGACATAGAAGCCAGCTTTAAGGGGCTTCCGTTGGCCAATTTTGGGATAGTATGAGAATTACAAAGCATAGTTATGATAATTGATTATGAAGCATGGCATAAAAGTGAAAATCCCAGAGTCCATTTAAAGTGCTCTTGAAAGAGAGCTAGAGAGAGCAGATGAGACAGACAAGGGCAAAATCCTGAAGTTCTTTATAGAAGAATGCCAGCTAATAAATGTCGAAGGCGTGATAGAGTTAGAACACTGCCATTCTGCAGCACTCCTTATAATCATTGAAATGGGTAAGCTTCATCAGTGAGCACTGAAACCGTTGGGAGCTGGTTGTTAGGAAACAGGATATTCACACAATGTCAGCTTCTAGAGGCCACGTGCATTCCTTGGCTCCTGGTCCAATTCTTCATCTTCCAACTCATCACATAGCATCTCTGTGACCCTGCCCTCAGAGTCATCCCCCTTTCTCTGCCTCCTTTCTTCTGTCTGCCTCTTCCACTTCTAAGGACACAGATTACGTTGAGTCCACCCAGATACTCCAGAATAGTTCTCTTATTTTAAAGCCAGCTGTTCAGTGACCTTAATTCCATTTGCATGCCACGTAACCTAACAGGTTTCACGAGATGAGGAGGTGCACATCTTTCAGAAGCCATTGCTCTTGTGATGCAGAGTCACGAGGAGAAATGCACACTTACTGCAGTACTGAAAATCTATAATTCATCTGTCTTTTATACCGATACCATTAAATAATTGAAATTATTGTAAAACTATAGTATAAAAATAATCTATTCATTTAAGGACATTTTCAGAGTGGTAATACCTTATTAATCATAAAACAGACATATCAAGCAAAATGGTAGCAATTTCTATATATTTTTAATAACAAGGGGCATTTGCTCCAAAAGTCAAATCACATTATAGGTAATATGTTTTTGTGTATCTAAAACTTGAATGATGACCGTGTAACAGCCACTGTGCTAAGTAATGCATTTTTATAACTTTCTGAGATAAGCGTGATTATCCCCACACTACAAATTAGGGAGCAGAGGATTAGTGTGATTTAAAAATTGTGCAGGATCACCCACATGGTAAGTGGTAGACTCAGGATCTGATCTCGGCGCTGCCTGACTGCAGAACCTGTGCCTTATGAAGTGTGAGCCCAGCCATTTTTATGTCCCAGTCTCAAAATTCCTCTGACTCTACAGTGGCATTTTCTAAATCGTGTCCTGAAGACACAGTTCTAGGAGATGTGCGTAGGTCTGCTCTGAGGAAGGTACTTAGTGGTGAGCAGGTGTAGAGAAAGTGGTCCAGTCTTCCTCCCTCGCGTGGTGCCCAGCGCTCACCAGCGCCTCCCTGACTCGAGGTCTGCAGTGTTTTACTCTTCTGATCTGGGACTGTCCAGTCTTATTCCATACCACCCCCCATCCCTACTTCTTTGGGTAACATCCCTGTTAACGTTCTGCGGAACAGTCATCTGTAGGATATTTGGCAATGTTGAGAATCTGGATAAAATCTAAAGTTTTTGGCATGATTTATAAGACCCTTCACAATGAGGATTCTGCTTGTTTTCTTTGTTGTCTCAAATTTTCACTTAATTCTCTAGCAATGTTTCTTGATCTTTCTCTGTTATTTTGTTCCAAACTGTACGCCCTGTTCCATGCGCCTGGAATCTGTGCCCACAAGCCAGTTTAACCATTCTGCTCCCAGACTTCGTTGGAACTTTTCTAGAAGCTCCTGCTGTTTGCTCTCTCTGTACCTGCTGCCTCAGTCATTGCACCTGACGCTGTTCTATCGTCATTCATCCTTCTCCTGTCTGTTCCTTGGTTAGGTCTGAATGCTATTTACTTTTGGGTCCCTGGTGCTTGCTTATTAAAACATGTGAATCTTTTAATTAGTGTTTGAATTGAATCACACTGAATGGCACTGTAGTTCCTGTGAACATAGTGTTCCTAAACAGACTCACAGGAGGGTAGGCATGCTCTTCCTGCTAACTTGGTGCCCAGTACTCGAGAGGCACTGGCCAGTGGGAATGAGGTAGAATATTGGGGGTGTTCGTTATTTCTTGAACCTTCGAGCCTAGGGTGCTCAATCGCTAAAAGTGGCAAAGGTTTATATAAGGCTAAGAGTGTGTCAGGCACCAGGCATTAATCATGTAACCCTCATGACCACCATTCCATCTTATGTGAGAAGAAACCAAAGGCACCTCGTTAAATAACAGGTCTCAGTTTACAGAGAGAATTAATGGTGGCCCAGGGATGGAAACCCAGGGAGTTTATTTCCAGAGTTATACTCCTTAACTGTCAATACCATCTTGGCTCCATCTTACTTCAGAGGGAGGAAGGTTGGGTATCACCTGTGAGGTATTCTTCCCGAGTGTCTGCTACATCTGTATTAGCACCTGGAGGATTAATAGGAACCCTGAGTTCTGCACCTGGTAGGAAGGCGAGGGCCTTTTGTAGAGGCCAGAAGGAAAAGTGAAGGGATTGTGGTGGAACAGTAGGTCTAAAGTGTGACTTGGTTACGCAAAACACAGAACGGTGGGCTCTCTTATAGGGCTCTCTCTGAAGTTCTGACAGCAGACATAGGATTATTGGTGATGAAGTTTTTGTGTAGGTTTGCTTTCTTATGAGATTCTAGGATTTAGAATATATGTATAAACACTTTGAAAAAACCAAATATGAGTTTCTTTTAAAGATATATCAAAATTCAAAGTTTAGAGTTTTCACTCATTCAGGCCATTTTTTTCTCCAAGTTAGTTAAAAATTTTATTTTTAATTTAGAGACCTACCATTCAAAGTCAAAACTATAAAGAGGGACACAACAGAACCTTGGGTTGTTGGACACTTGGATGTGTGTGATGGTCCATTATTCTTTGCTTGTGGCTATTGCTCAGTTTTGGAGTGCATTATTCTTTCTTGGCCCCCAGCCCCCTTCTTGGGGATCAGTGTAAACAGAAATGGGCATCGAATTTACGTCTCAGCTCAGTGGCTTTCACATAGGTAGGCACTGTTGTTTGAAGTGGTAGGTTTGTCAGATCTTTGCATCTTGATTTTCTAGGTAGTCTTGCTGCATCTGCTGAAATTTCATTTAAGTTGTTATGCATATCAGTTAAGATGCTATCTGAACTGGCTCAAAGGAATGGAGGCTTTCAGAGTTGAAATCCTTCAACTATTTTTTTTCTAGATGCAACTGTGTCACCGACACTGTTCTAAAAATAGCAGTACTAATATTAGCTATTATTTATTAAGTTGTCTTTATCTGCTCCTCATGCCACATTGTGTTTATGTTGTTTTATTTAACTCTCACAAAACTCCTATGAAGTACTGCTTTTCTCATGTTTCAACTGAGGAGACTGCTACTCGGAGAGGGTTCTTAAGATTCTCCAAGTTACAGGAGCTGTAAATGGCAGAGCCCTGACAGGAGTCACTTGTTCTCACTTGTACTTGAAGTGCTACCAGGGGGACAAATGCTGCGTGGTCAGCCCGACCTGAGGAGTTAACCAGCCTTGACCAGGAACATGGCCACAGGTGTCTGCTCGTGAGGGCTTTGTTTCTTGTATTCCTCAGGTAGTCTTGGCCTGCTAACCTTGCAGCTTGCTGTTGTTGTTTTTTTAAATTTTCTGCTTCTTCAGCAGTGATGAAAAACTGTCAATTATATTCTTGTTTGGTTCACTCAGCTTTTCACTGTGTGGCCCCTGTGCTCTGACAAGCTGTTTGGGAGGTGTGTGGCACTGGTGTAGAGGGGGACCAGCTGGGAGAACGGGGTGGATTACTACAGATCCCTCATTAAGACTAAAAGGATAAGTGACTGTGCACGCGTCATGGTCAGATAGTAATGAGTTCTTAGAAATTTTCTTTTAACTTACTGTGTTTAGATTTTAACTTCTTAACAGCAAATGCACTTTCTTTCCTGTAACCTATAGTGCCTACATGGACCTGATCATCAGAAATTTCTGAGGAGCTGGGTATTGTATCTTATAGGCCTGTCTTTCAGGAGCATCTGACCTTATTCGACAGATGAGGGAAAGAAGCAACGTAACAGAAATTCAGGGAAGCTGCTGTTGCTGCTGCTGCGTCTCTTGCCTTGAGTTCGGGAGAAACACAGCCTGTGCACACCTGACTTTTGGCCCCTGAGTTGAGCACCCTGCCTGGCACTGTGTGAGGCGGGAGTGCCAGGGTGCCGTGGCTCTGGGTGCCTCCTGCTTGTCACGTCCCGTTCTCTGTAGTCATGGTTTTGTATTGTATTTGCTTTCATAAGTAAGTCAGATAATCTTTCGTGACTCACAAGTGAAATAATTCTGCAGTGAGAAAATCTGAGGGGCTGAAGGAAGAGGTTTGTGTTCTATCTCCATATAGTGGAAGAAAAATTATTTTAAAATTAGGAGTTCAAATCTGAAATTTTTGTACTAAAAAGTAGAAATCTGTAGCTAGTTTGCAAATGCTAATGTTGTGCTGTTCTTTTGACACCAAAAACAATTTCAAATGATGCTATTTCAGGCAGTTATAGATACTTGGAAATCAATCATACTTTAAACAGCACTACTTTTTATTATTTCAAGGTGTTCCTTTAGATTGTCAGGCACTTGCCAGATGGATAGTTTCGAGTATATGTTTCTCGCATGAATCTTGCCCTTGAACTCAAGACCATTAGATTCAGCCTCCTGTTAGAGACCCGTCTTGGGTGTCAGTGGGCTTCCTCACTGAACATGTCCTAAAATGCTGTTCTCCTTCAGACCAGCTCCGTTCTTCCCAAGCCGAAATCTTTGATGATGTCTTTGATTCCTCTCTTCCGGGCTCCATGTGCAGTCCCTAGGGAAATTTTTGGTTCTAATCACAAATATGTGTCTAGAATTTGACCAGATCTCTTCTCTACTGCTAGCCCTTGGTCCAAACCACTGTCACCTCTTCCTGGATTATTGCAAGAGCCAGTTAGGTCCTCCCTCTGTGTCCCCGCGCCGCCCCCTTCCCCTGCCCCCGCAGTCTGTGCTAAACAGAACAGCTAGAGGACTCTATTAAAATGCGAGTCCCGCACATCTGTCCTCTGTTCAGATGCCTGCGACGCTTTCCTTCTCATTCGGTGCCAGCCCAGGCTGTATGGCCTACGAGCTTGGTACCTCCCCCAGTGCCTGGCCGCCACCTCGTCCCTCCTCTGCTCCGCGCTTCACTGCGGGCGGCCCCACGGGCTCCTGCCCCAGGTCTCCGTGGCCGCCCTTCCTCTGTGGCCGGCTCCCCCCTGCTTGGTGGAGTGCCCAGCTCGCCACCGCAGCCCTGAGCCACCCAAGTGTAGAATGTTGATCCCCTGCTGGGGTTTCAGCTCTTCCTTCTCTGTTTTGTTTTTTCTCCGACCACTTTTCACTCTTTAAGATGCCCTGTATTGTAGCTTTTGTTCTTGTCATCTGTTTCCCTCACTAGGTTTTACGTTTTCCGAGGCAGGGGCTTCTCTTTGTTTGATCACCTGTGTACCACAGTTGCCTAGACCGTTCCTGTCTAGGGTAGGTCCTGCTTTTAGCACACGCATTAGCTTGTGCACACGTGATTAGGGGAATCCATGCGGTAGCGTGGCAGGCTGAGTGCTGCTGCTTCGTCCTGATGAGGAGCCACAGGTTATAGAAGGAAAGCTCCGTGAAGACGCGACTTTAACTGTCTGATTTTGCATCCTACATGCAGAACCTGCCCATGGCTGGTACATGGTCACCAGTGAATGAATGGAAACAATCAAAGTGTTAAGTCACGTGTACTCATTGGGAGCAAGGCATTTCAGTTGTATAGCTTTTTCAGATTCCAGATTATTTTTGTTTCATTTCTGGTGGTATCTAGATTATAAATTTTCCAAAACAACCATTATGTTAAAATATTAATACTCTTATGATGGCAGTGAAGGATAGGCTCCGTTCAGTAATCACAAATTACTGGCAACGTTATTATCCGTAGAGGTTGGTAAGTTTATTTTAGTTGGTCATGCTTGGCTTATACTGTTTCACTGTGGATGATGTTGAGACTTTTACACTACACATACTTTAGTTAGACCAAATTAAAAGAATTTATAGTTACTTTATGTCAGGTTTTGGATGAATAAATATTTTACATTTGACTACAATTGAGCTGTGTTTTAGTATTGTAAATTCTTCCCCATAATAATAAAAAATTGTTATTCCTCTAGATAATTTAGTATTATAGACATTCAGCAGATTATGTCAGAATGTTAAATTATAGGAAGAAGCTTTCCTTCTCTGTGTACTTTAGTTTGTTCCCCTGTGCAGTGTAATATTTTTGTTTTACTTCTTAAACCTGAAACATTTTAATTAATAAAATTTTTGTCTTTTAAAAACTGCACTGTGGTTTCTAAGCTCAGATCTCTTAAATTATACTTGGTCATATAAATAAGCTGTGCTTTGCAACTCTGGGTTCTTAACCTTTGCTCTTTGCTATTAGCTTTATGTTTTTTTAATTATAGGAAAATAGAAGACAGTAGGGAAGTTATGACTTAAATGGACTGTTGTTATTGCTGTATTCTTTTTTAAGGAAATGAAAAATATTATTTATTTTGTTCAAATCAAACAAACAAATATAGAATATCTTATACTGTAATTTTTGCTAAGCACTTAATATCATCACAGTTTGATTCTTTGTATGTAATAATCATTTTTTCATTTTATGGATTGGTGGTGTGATTGGTTATTTATAGTTGTAAAGCATGTGTTGTCCATAGTTGTTACTCAGTGTAGAGAAAAGAATGAATGTTATTTTTAGTGTTATACAAATGCATTACTTGAATAATGGACTCAGTCATTAAAAAAATACAAACATATTATTTTAGCCTCAGAACTGAGGTTCCCTAATATTATATGAAAATAACCAAAATAGACCAGACATGAAAAGGAGCATTCACATTTTGGTCTTGGCTTTTGACACACGGTCTCTTCCATAAGGCCATAGTACTTTATAGTCTTGTGTTGCCTGTTTGTGCAAACATGACCAGATGAATTCAGTGTTTAATGTTAAGAATCTTATAACATGCCAGTTTGATTTGTAGCCCTTCATATCATAGAATGCTAATTAAAATCATATTTTTGCATATGTCATGCCTTTCATGTACATATGCAAATAGATTCTCTTGCCTTTCAGCTATTAGTAATTAACTTTATGAAGGACAGCTGTAATACGTAATTAACAAAAATGTTTGCAAGCCCTTTTACACTGAAAGTTACAACAGTAAATTTTTATTTTTTTGCTTATCAAGAGAGCCATTTTAGTCTGATGCTTCTGAATGAGATCTAAATTGTTTTCAATACTCACACAACATAATTAAATTATGTGGTACTATATATATGCAGAAGAGTGGTGCACTATGCACTGGCTGCTGATTCCTGCCCATTTCATATCTATGTCAACGAAATTGAATTAAGTGATCTGATTTGTGTGTAAAATAAGATAGCGTGTCAGGTAATACTTTTTGCTTGTTTTAGTTATTGATACCTTCTGGGCACTTAAGTACATTTCTTTTTGCTTGTATTGCAGACACGGTAAACATTTATATCATTTTAAAAAACCTCTCCAAATAATTACCATGTTTTTAAGGAAGCTTCATGAAGGCTATTCATTTTCTCTTTTACAGTCCCTTAAATGTTTAATAAAATGATATTTTCTCAAACTCATTTCATGATTGAAGTGTGGGATCAGCTAAGGGGCAGGGAATGTGATACTGAGGTGTAGCTTTATCTTTCTGACTAACTGACAGTGAAGGCAGTGACTAAAGAACTAAAATCATCGGTTTGGTCCCTGTTCGTCTACTCAAGTGAGAAAATGAACCCGTGAATTTAAATGCAGTTATTTCTTTTGGTTTCAGGTATTGCAGTATATTAATCTGTATGCAAGCTTTCTGCTTAGAATTTAGTGCCATCGTAATGTGCATTTTCATGTTACATATATATATATATATATATATATATAATCCATGTCTATTTTTTAAAAATTTAGTATGTATTTCTAGCAGAGAGTTAAGTTTTAGTTCTGTAATAACTTTTTTTTTTTTTTTTTTAGGGTTGCTTTTGTAATGAAGAAACACCTAAATACTCATCTACTGGGAAAACATGGAGTTGGCACACCAAAAGAAAGGTAATTTTCATCCATTTTTTAAAAAATTTATCTAATATAATTATGTTTTCATTTTAGATTTTGTTTAGTGGGGTGACTCCTAGAGCTTTTATCAAGTCAGTTTGTCATGTTTTACATTAGTGGTACTCTGTTGTTGAATATCATATTTTATGTCATTCTCCCATAAGAATTTTTTTTAACATCTTTATTGGAGTATAATTGCTTTACAATGTGGTGTTAGTTTCTGCTGTATAACAAAGTGAATCAGCTATATGTATACATATATCCCCATATCTCCTCCCTCTTGGCTCTCCCTCCCACCTTCCCTATCCCACCCCTCTAGGTGGTCACAAAGCTCCGAGCTGATCTCCCTGTGCTATGTGGCTGCTTCCCACTAGCTATCTATCTGTTTTACATTTAGGAGTGTATATATGTCCATGCCACTCTCTCACTTCGTCCCAGCTTACCCTTCCCCCTCCCTGTGTCCTCAAGTCCATTCTCTACATCTGCGTCTTTTCCAATAAGAAGTTAGTGTTGCATTTTAATTGTAGAAAATTCAATCTAAGAATATTTGAAAAGATTTGAGGGATTTGAATTTGTGAATTTGTGAAACAACCTTGAGACAGTAGAAGAGTTAAACAGTAGAAGAGTTAAATCTTATTGACCTCTGCAAATGCGTCAGAAGGAGCTAAAATAAATATGTAAAACCAAACTGTCTGTTTTCATTTGAACTTTGTGTATTTTTATTTTGAGGTTTTAAAATAACATTTTTTGAATTCTTACTGTAGAATTAAACATTGCTGATGTTAAAAAAGAAATACATCTTGTGTCATCCCCCAAATAATACTACGGTTGCCATGTCATGAAAAATAACACTACAATTACTGTGTCATCAACTGCCAGGTTTTCTTTTTTCTTGCTACTGTATCATAATTAGCTTCATCACATAGACTTAATTATATTAGGTGAACTGAAGTACAGCAGTGTCAGCTACCAGGTGAGCCTGGCTACTTCTGAAACTCTAAATCTTTAAAATGTGCAGCTCCCTCAGCACTAGTGCAAGCACTCTCACCTCCTTCAAAGACCTGGTAGGTTTTCAGCTTTCCCCAAATCCTCCAAGGTGGTATCTGAAATTCTACAGACACTCCTAGAAACTTTTGTTTTAAATACTATTTGAAAATGTCAGTCATGATGCAATTTGTTCTATCACTCTATAGCCTAGGGCTTCTTCTGCCATGTTTGTAAATGTTTAATAAATTTTTTAAAAATTTAAAATACTCATCAATATGTTCTATGTTTACAAGGAATTTAACTTGACTTTTCTATTGGTGGCATATTGTTTTCTTTAGCATTTTAGTTTGGACATGACTACTGTGTCAGAATATTGGAATGTTACATATGCCTACTTTCTGCCTTTTGTTTTCTCATACTTTTCTTTGTAACATTATATTTAACTTGAGACAAAATTTATGTGTTGAACAGATCCTGAATGCATTATTCTTGAAATTCAAAAGATTTTGTATTATTTAAATTGTAATTTGGAACCTGTCGAAGTTATGATTTGTAAGCATTTAAGAAACAAAACATTTGTAGTTATTGTGTTCTTGTTGCTTTCACTTGCATTATCTCATTAATCATTATATGACCTTATCAGTGGTGCGTTATTATTCTATTATAGAACTAAAGACAGATGCAGGAATATACAACAATTTCTTCAATATCTCATCATTAATAAGTGTTAGAATTGTTATTTTTCTAATTCTGGTGCTCTTCTGTGTACTGATTATATTATCTCACATTGAAATCTTTACATATAGGTACTTAGGGTGTTTTATTCACACAATAAATTTGAATGAAAACAATCTAGATCAGATAATTAGTAAAAAGAAAATATTTCCCTACTATATAACTTGTATACATTTTGAACTCAAATGTATCATTTTTGCTTTTTATTTAGGAATTTTAAAAATTTGAGTATGTCTGTTCATATGGTTTCGTATTAATGAAAAATTCAACATCTTATACATATATTTATCCTCCAAGCACCTTAAAAACAGTAGATACCTCCTATATATGGTGCTAGGAGTTTGAAAATTCCAGTTGTACTCATAGGTTTTTCCATTTACCTTTTCCTGTGCATTCCAGGATAACTCTCTGTGTTGCTTTCACTCATTTCAGTCCCTAATACAAAAAGAGAGGCTAAAAAGAGGCAAGAGAAAGATTGCATGTCTTTTTTCCCCTTTGAGATATGGTAAGCTTTTTCTCCAACTTTTACATGATTTTTGTCCTCAAATCAGGAGATGAGTCTCAAATGGGAAAGTATCCCTCATCTTCTGGGTTATTACCTTCTAAGTAGTCCGAGTGCAGAGTTCATCTACATTCAACATTAGATTGAATTGTTTTTCCTACCAAAAATTCTGTGTTTCAGAGGACCTCTTGTTTATGATATCTGTTGATAGATAGGGCATTCCCTCCTCCTGATAGAAATACTGAGTTGGAATGCCAGCGCTTCAGCCGCAGCATAATTTTCCAATAGACATCCATAGCTGGAGAAGGCTAAGATTTAAGTAGCAAAATCTAGCACAGTAAATACCAAAAGGCTCCTTCCTTCCAGTCTACCTTCCTCCATTCCTTGGAGAGGGAATTGATGCCTTTTAACAGTCTCAGGAAACAAAGAAACTCTTTATCAGCATGTTCAACCATCTCTTTGGGCATAACTGTTCTCTAAATTAAGTTAAACATGTTTTTCTTACCTACTTAAAACATTAATGCCTTGGCCATAGTTTTGCAAGCTTGCTATATTTTAATTTCTCTAGGACAATGTAATCAGTTTATTCTTTTTATGTTTTGAATTTGATTCTCCCCTCTTATGCATTGCATATTATAGCAAATAGTAGTAGAAGTTAGCTAAATAGGCTGTGACAATTAAGTTAATAATGCATTTTGTTTGCAAGTATTTAGGCCTTGTGCTTTGACTGATATATGCAAAAATGATAATTTATTACAAATAAATCATATTCTTGCACTATAGTTTGATGAACTAATGAATTTTGTCAGCATGACTGTCATTAGCAACAGAAAAGTAGATAATTTCAAATATATATTTTTTGACTCTGTGAACACCTGAAGTGATGGCTTGTGTAAGAACATACTTTTTTGTCCCTAAATTTGCATGAACTTATTTTAAGGTAGTATATTACTATATTTTAGAAGTCTTGTACACTTAAATATAAACAACTAAATATAGCCACGTTCAGTTCACATTCCAAAATGATAGACTCCAATTAATTTGCAAGTTCATTCTGAAGTATTCCTTATTTTAAGTAAGTAATTCTCTTGATAATATAGTTAGCCAAAGTAGCTTTCTGACTCTCTGAAATCTCTAATAGAAATCTAGAAAACGAGCTTATCCACAGTTATCACAATTGAAACAGCCATAATAAGTATATCTTATGTGAAAGCCAGGTGCATATTACAATAGAAAGAGATAGCATTTGTAGTTCAGTGCTTGGAAATCAGCTGGGCTTTGAATGACTGTGTAAACAGGAGGAGGGGGAAACGATTCACTCAGAATTTCTGATCTGATACATTGCTTTTGTGGTATCTGGGACAACATCAGGAAATGTCTACACTGGCAGTATCTATGGAAGGCTGATGTGCTCCCCAAACCAGTTTTACCAGTAAAGGATTTTAAGTTGGATGTGTATATCTGAGACTCTAAGAGCTAAATAATGTACCTAGGTTTTCAAGTTATTAATGAATATCTAGATTAAAACCGTAGTATTTTTTCAGTGAAGCAATTTTTGCAGGAGTCTGTGAATATTCTAAGTCTCAGATTGTGCCTTATTGTCAACCTAGCTGTGGAGTATCTTCAGGCCCCTGGGGGCAGGCTCAAGGGCTGGCCAGTGATTTCGTTCAAGTGAATGGGTTTCCCCCAGGCCTCCTTCAGATTCCTGAGCCCTGATATTTTTGTTGGCTTCTCTCCTTTATCAGACATTTGTAACTTGTGATTGGGCATCTTACTTTTAACAGTATCTTTGAGCTTATTGATCATAAAATCTTTTCCCCTCATTTTTACATATACCAGATATTATGTAGTCTGAGTGTGGGATAGAAATACTGGCAGCCCTGATGGTGGTTCTAATTTGTTATGAGCCATTGCTATAGGACAGGATGTTGTGTAAGTCTTTTGGAGTCTATCTCATCTCCTTTCTCAAGAACTTTTTTATTTATACGGTAAAAATTGTACGAAGGCATCATCATTGTTTTCTGTCTTTCATTTTAGATGTAAGCCTCACCCTTTTTCTTTCTTTCTTCCTTTCTTTCTTTCTTTTTCTTTCCCTTTCTTTCTTTCTTTCTTTCTTTCTTTCTTTCTTTCTTTCTTTCTTTCTTTCTTTCTTTCTTTCTTTCCCTCCTTCCTTCCTTCCTTCCTTCCTTTCACATCTTTATTGGAGTATAGTTACTTTACAATGGTGTGTTAGTTTCTGCTTTATAACAAAGTGAATCAGCTACACATATACATGCTGAAGCATGAGAATGTCATCCGAAACCCAAACATTCCTGGGAAAAGCATATGTACATGTACGTGCACAGTTGTTATTGAAGCTTTGCCGGTGATACTTTGGGTTCATTAGAAACTTAGGTTACTTTTAATTGAGAGAATAATACATTTTTTAAAAACTCTGAATTACATATATTTAGGTAGACTCAAATTTTTCCTATTAGAAGAGATTATATTCATAACGTGAGATCAGCTCCTGCTGTTGTCACTTTATTGTCCATTTTAAATAAGTAACTTGCCTTTTGGCTAAGTTGTTGTTATTGCTTATATTTTCTTTTATTAAAGGATCAACCATTTTCCTTAATATTTGTTCCATGTGAATTTCTGTAAGGTAAGTTCTGTTTTCTATTTTATCATTGAAACAGGTAGCTTATTCTCATGGATGCATTGAGATATTTCATTCCGTGTTGAGTGTCCTTCTCGTCTCTGAAGAGTGTTCTTTATAGCACTTGTCAGTCACGTTGTGTTTTCTGGCTCAGGTCTGCTATCCTGTCACCGCTGCTTATCGCTTATCGCTTATCGGTTTCCCCTCTCAGTTCTTCTCTTAATCAATGGCTAGTGATTTTTTTTTCCGTTAATGAGGCCCAATTTTGGAAAAATAAAGTGTCTATGGGCTCCCTTCTGCTTTAAAAAATATTTATATAAGAAGTAACTCTGTTGAGCCAAAATGGAGGAAAAACATTTCAATTCATTCTATCTCGGATTGCTTATTTTAATGCGTGGGAGGTTGTTGTATTTCAGTGACTTACTATTGCTTTTGCGTGAGCTTAGGACTCCCTTTCCTCTATCTTCTCCCATTTCTCCATCTGTAGACAGCATCTAGTATGTAAATAATACCCTATGATCATTTGACATCATTTTATTATAAGAAAGTTGGATTGAATAGGCAGCCCTGCTAAATAATTATTTCTATGTGGAAAGATAGATAGAAGTCACATCACTCATGTAAAGCCAAGGTTGTTATTTTTAGAAACCTCCCTTCTATATTTTACCGACTTAATCTGACCACTTATTAAGGTACATAAGGAGATAGTATATATTTTCCACTGAAGTTATCTTGTTAGCATTTGAGTAGTATTTCTAAATTAAATGGGTAATTAGGATGTTCTATGGTTGCTTTATGACAACTGTTTTCTCACTGAAATGGGTATATTCTAATTCTTACTTTATAAATTTTCCAGGTGAAAGTTAGCAAAAGTTAGCATCACTGGTGAGAATATCGGGATCTCAGCTCCTCATTTGTTTGTTGAAGTTTCCAACTTAGTTTTTGGGGAGGTGTTTGGACCTAGTTACAAATGGTTCTCATGACTCATCTCTGAGGGGATAGAAAACCCACTTTTCACGCTCATAAGTTCATTGGGGCCCTCAGTTTCCATGAAGCAATGGTAGCCCTACTCCTGCTTCAGTTGCGTAGTGCAAAGCTATGTGGAATATCTGGATTCTGTATATTTGTCCTATAATTTAGTTTGCTGTTCTGAATGAATATTCTTTCCACTCATTTCTCAGTGTGCTTTCAGTTTTGCCCTTCAATCAGTCCCATCCCTAGAGAGCTGCTTTCCTTTGCCCCCATTGGTTTTGTTTTCTTCCTCCAATAGCATTTTGACTGATTTTGTGCTTAGTTTTTATGATAATGACTTAAATTTCAGAATGTTTTAAGAAGTAACCTTATAAAACGCGTGCCTTTATCGTAAAGATCGTGCTCAGGGGCGCAGCTCCTGAACGCATGTCGTATTTTCCTGGTGAGATCCTGGGGGGAACAGTGTCTTTCTGGTCTGTCTTCCAGGAAAAGCTGTGCCTTTCTGAAACAACTTGTCATTTTGGTCTTAAGTACTAGCAAATCGTGTGTATAATTGAGTTTTCTTCTTCATGTTTAGTGCTGGGAAGCTCAGTGCCAAAATTGTAATTCACCTCTAGAAATCATGGTGGACTTCACGGAGTGCATTTTATTTACTACTGTTATTTCTAGTTTCATCTTTTTTTCCCCTATGGGAAATTCCCATTTTATGTGAGTGGTATATTTTAACAACCTCACGTAAATCGAAGCTCACATAATTCAAGGGAAGTTTTGCAGCGAGAATTTTTGTGGAGTAGGGTCCGTATTTGTCTGGGAGGACACGTCCCCAGCCCTGTGGTTTGGGGGCATTGTGTCGAGCAGTGGGCAGCCCTGTTATGAGACGTTGTTTTCATTGTCCTTGCCCTGTCGTATGAAAATTCAGTGCACTTTAATGGTGCTTTTTATTTTTCGAGATTCCCTTATTTTGAGGAATGCTTGCTCCTAAAGTGTGCTGAGCAGACATGGTGTGTACTCCCCTGCCAAAGAAGGGAGGGTTGCTTAACTTTTACACCAGGGTCCTTGCTCTCTGCTCTGTCAAAAGTAACTGCTGCTCTTAGTGCATCACAGCTGTGCTGATAAAATTCCATGTTTACTTCTCTAGGGGAGATTTTCATGTGAGCAGTAGGGGAAGTCTAAGTGTTAGAAGTACGTGTGTGTTACAGAAATGTAAGATTGTTTTCTTTGTTTTCTAAGATGCATTTTTTAATTTTAAGCCAGTATTTTATTGAACGTTCATCTCTGTATGTTTTATTCCTGGGCATTTAAACAGACATGGATATTATATGATTCTTGTTTTTTAGAAGATATTGTAGGTTATGTAGTTATCCATAATATGTGAAAAGAAAAGCTACACAACGATACAAAAGAAAGTTTTAGAAGCGGGAACAATTCATCTTGCTTAAGAGGTATTATGGGGGATGCTAATGAAGACATCTAATTTATTCATTAATTTATTCCCCCAATAAACATTCACTACATCCGCTATTTACAATTACTGCTGTGTTCCAAAACTGAAATGGCGTGTCGTGTTTGAAGATGATACACCCTCTGTTCTCATGCCCCTTCAATTTAGGGTTGATGGACTGAGGCTAAGGATAGAGGGATAATACGCACATAAAGGAAAAGGAGAATTTTATTAGGAGGCGCTGACAAGAACACAGTAGGGTGCTATTCCAGAGAGTGTCTGGGCCGGGCGTTGCTTTAGGATGAGTGGTCCGGAAAGACCTTTCTGAAGGGGTGCGTTTTAAGTGAAGCGTAGATTCGGAGCCCTCCCAGCGGAGGGCAGGGTCAGAGGCCTCCGGTGAGGCGCGCGCGAGCTTGGTGAGTCCTGCTCCAGTGCCCCCGGGGGCTGGGGGAGGGCAGAGGGGAAGATGAAGAGCTAAGATCCCAGCCGTGCGCTGTTTAGGAAACGGTCACCCGTGGGAGTGTTTCCTTTAGCGGGGTCACGGGACGGGTGAGGGTGGGCCTGGGCAACTGAGTCGGAATCCGGCTGGAAAGACCCTTGAATGCTGTGCCAGCTTTACCTCTTACTCTGTACAGAAGAGGAAGCCAGCAAGCCGTCAGTGTGGAGTTCAGCCCCAGGGCAGTGTGGGCAAGTGGATTAGCCGGTCACAGCGACTTTTCCTGGAGACCCTCACCCGCTCTCCCTGCCTCGCCTGCTCCCTCTCTCCCTCAGTGCCGGTCACCTTTGCCCGATTCAGTTGCGGAGCTTGCGTGCAAGTAAGCCGGTTAGGCATTGGTTTTACAGGCAGACCTTGTTTTATTGTGCTTTGCAAATATTGTACTTTTTACAAATTGAAGGTTTGTGGCAACCCTGCATCAAGCAAGTCTATCAGCTCCATTTTTCCAGCAACATTTGCTTACTTCCTGTCTCTTTGTCACATTTTGGTAATTCTCACAAGATTTCAAACTTTTTATTATTATTATATTTGTTATGGTGACCTCTGATCAGTGATCTTTGATGCTCTTACGGTGACTCTGAAGGCTCAGATGATGGTTAGCATTTTTTAGCAATAAAGTATTCTTAGTTAAGGTATGAGTATTGTTTTTTAAGACATAATGCTATTGCACACTTAACAGACTACAATATAGTGTAAATGTAACTTTTATATGCACTGGGAAACTGAAAAATTCATGCGACTGGCTTTACTGTGATACTTGGCTTTAGTGTGGTGGTTGGGAACTGAACCTGCAGTGTCTCCGAGGTCTGCCTGTATTCTGTTAGACACGTTCTGTTCCCAACTCCATAACGTATTTCTTCCTTTCTCTATACTTTTGTTCTTCCTATTCCTCGTTACACTCCTACTATATTCCATCTTTCCTGGTTATCATTCCAAATCATTATTTTATTTCAAGCTTCAGTATGAGGCCCCTGTCTTCTACGAGTTTCCTCCTTGTGTATTCCACCTCTAAACGATTTTGCTTTTTTCATCATATTCCTATGGAACCTTGGTGAATAAAGTGTACATATTTCTCTCTCCATCTCCCAAAGTGGAAACCCAAAAGACTATAATGATACTGTATACGTTATAATGATGTAATCTAGTACTAGCTCATTGAGTTATTAGGCCAGAAATGTATGGTTTAGTACTGATAATCTTTATTAAAATGACATCTATTTTGTTCTGTTGCCTCCTCTTTCATTCCTATATAGAAATAAAAGTGAATTCTGTGGAGATAGTGAACGATACCTTTTCTAGTATGAATGTTCTAATTGCTTTTGCATATGATAATACGTTGTTGTTTAATGTCACAAGTTAATTTTTTAAGGGTTTTGTTTTTTTTTTCTGCTACCATTTAGTAGTTCAGTCAGATCTTGGGTATAAGAATATCTGCCGTTTTAACTCTTTTTGAAGTCAGTGAGTAAGTGATCCCAAATATGATCAATCAGATATGTTAAATGTTCAGAATATAGGTGTTTTCCCTCGGCAGGCATCTAGAATATTTTTGGCTCTTCTCTTCTTTTATTTCACTTAAATTGCTTTTAGAACACTGGGGCTTATGCATCTGGACTCTGATTAAAATATGCCTTAAGCTCTTGTCCTTAATTCCCCGTCAGTGCCAGAATTAAAGAGAACAAAGACCTATATGTTCACTGCAGCCTTCAATTAGGCTTAATTACCAACTTTCATACAGTTTCATTGTACAGGACTGACTTCTTGTGAGATGTTCTTTATATTCTTGATGTCTTGGTAGTTGCTTATAAAAGTGCAAGTTTAAAATTTTTCCTGAGGAATTTTCAGGAAAGTTACAACCTTTCTGAAGTAGTTTTTGTGAAGTTGGGTCAAAGCAATACGATGATCCATTTTAACAAATGAAAAACAAGGTGTTTACAGTTCATTATATGCCACAGAACTCTGATAGGAAAAATCAAGGGTTTACACAGGTTATTCTCTAAGATATCTCCTCCCACCCCCAGTTCTTGGTCCTTGGGTCACTTGAATAATCCACTGTGAGCTTCAAACAAAGGGCTTCTCCACTAATCCTGTGCTGCTCTCGCCCTCGTACTCAGAGAAAACAAGCAGACGTTGACGTTCCGTAAGAGACTGGTCGATCTTGTAGTAGTCCTGATGTTCCACAGAATGGCTGTCTTCTGCTGCAGCAGCTCCTTCCTTCCCTTTCAAAAGAGGCACGATGTCATTTGATACGTTCTAAGATATTAGCACCTCCTAAGGTTGGATCATATGAAATCAACACTTAGGTTAAAAACCATCAAATATTGGCAATTTCATTTGAGTGAAACCTAATTCTATTTAGAACTGTTTCTAGCATAGGATGTCAATATAGAGATCTGCTTTTCAGTGAAGTAATCATTTCCATTGAGTTTTTAAATCTTTTTAAAAAAATTTTATTTATTTATTTATTTATTTATTTATTTATTTACTTACTTACTTACTTATTTAATTTTTGGCTGCGTTGGGTTTCCATTGCTGTGTGTGGGCTTTCTCTAGTTGCGGTGAGCGGGGGCTACTCTTCGTTGCGGTGTGCGGGCTTCTCATTGCGGTGGTTTCTCTTGTTGTGGAGCATGGGCTCTAGGTGTGCGGGCTTCGGTAGTTGTGGCTCACGGGCTCTAGAGTGCAGGCTAAGTAGTTGTGGCACATGGACTTAGTTGCTCCGCGGCATGTGAGATCTTCCCAGACCAGGGATCGAACCTGTGTCCCCTGCATTGGCAGGAGGATTCTTAACCACTGCGCCACCAGGGAAGTCCCTCCATTGAGTTTTAACGTAATCCAGTTCTTGCTTTTTTTATAGACAGTGATTCCCTAGACATAGTGTGGTGCAGTAAGTATGATACAGAAATTGGGTCAGGATAACAGGAAAGCTATCTCAGCATACTTTTTTTTTTTTACTGTTTCCACTCAGTGTCCACTGAAAGCCATGTCTTCAGGTCTTCTAGGCCTGTGTCAGCTGTAATTTCAAGGCCCAGATTTTGTCTCACTGTGAAAATCCTTCCCTGGATTTCCGTTCGATGTAATTGCTTCTTACTACTAAGAAGACTGATGTACAACTTAGCACATTCTATTTGGTTTCTCTTTTTTGTTTAAAACACAGTGGGTGTATGCCCTGGGTCCACACTAGATAATTTCTTGAGGGTGTGGTTGGCAACTTTCCTTCTCTGTCTCAGCTTTTCCAAAGGTGACTGACATTCAGTGAATATTGATAGATTTAAGATATTAAAGTCCTCATTGAAATTTTTCTTTTTCAGGATGGACTTTTTCTTAGCTGGTCTAACATATGATTTATAGTCACATTTCTAAAAAGGCAGTGCAAACTAGTGTAGTTGTATGTAACTGTCTATGGTCCTGTCTCTTAACGAAGTCAACCTCAAGTGCATTCTTCCTGAGTCGCTGTGGCTTTATCACCTTCTCCTGGGAGGCCCAGGACACATGTTCTCATTTTTCAGGGTTACGGTGACATGGACATGAATTTATAGTTATACAAGTACAAAAAAAATCATACTATTTATAAACACAGCATTTTATAATTTAAAAAGTGCTTACCTTTAGGTAAAAACATATTAAAGAAATTTTTAGTTGCTAAGGTCTAAACAATATCTGTGTCTCCTTTTTCACGCTAATCTGGTGGAGAAAAGGATTATGGGAAACAGCAGGTTCAGCGGAACATATATATAATGAAGTTTTTATTTAAGTTATACCCAAATTTTCTTTCAAGTTAGTTAAAACAATAATTTCCCCTTTCATTCTCACAGTGCATTATAATATTCAGAATGTCTTTTTCTCATTTCACATTTATAATTACATAATATGGATATGCCATATATTTTTGGCAACTAGAAAGTGGCAGTCTTATTGCTGGATATCAGGTCTTTAAAATTTTATACCCTTTCCTTTTTCTAAAAAAATACTGTTTATATGATAATCATATCTTGAAGATTGGGAAAATTTTTAACAAAAGAACTAGCCCAATGCTTATTATTTATTAGTACTTATAGTAATAGCAGTATATGAACATATTCAAAGTCTCAGTGAGTTTTTGAGTTTTCTCTTTCTATTAAACAGGGAAAAAAACCTTACATAGAACACTGCTGTGTAAAACCAGTAGAAACCAAGTGCTCTGTCTGAAGCTGCAAGGGGTGGGGGGGGGCCGGCCCAAAGACCATGTCAGTGGTGGGGCACCTTCTCTTCATCTCAGAGAAGCTGTGGGTTCCTCATCAGATTAAACAGAATCTCTTTGTACATAGAGCTCGTTTACTTGTATAGTAAGCCATTGACTTTTGCAGCTTTAGCATTTAGAATATTGTTGATCCCTAAGTGATGAGACATAATTTAAATTTCTGTGGAAATTCCAGTTTGAATCTGATGTGCTCAGGTGCCGCTGAGTCCGAGCCCTGAACTTAGCTGGTGTTAGATCTCAGTACAGCTTTATTTACTGTGCTCTGCTTGTCATAGGTATCTATGCCTCTGAAGAAGTGATTAAAACCAAAAGTTTAAACAGATCCAACTGCTGGAGTTGATGAAAATAAAGAAAGAATGAAAAAAATGGAAGAGTGTAATCATTCTTAGCTAGAGGTGTAAGGTTGGGATAAATTAAAATCTGGAAGGTGATGTTCTAGTTTTCAAGTTCAGTGGTAAATTCATAGATGTTCGTTATATTATTGAGTGAATCAATAAAACAAAATGGGGCCACAAGTGGATCAGTGATGAGCAAACTTATTTTTGGCCCAGTTTTGTGCCTTGAGGTCTATGTAGTGAGACCGTGATTTGCCACATTCACATGACCCACATCATATGCTTGATGGGAAACAAAGAAAGTTGGTTTCAGAAACTTC